>NC_139717.1:28603227-28678227 GCF_964188405.1 Protomyctophum parallelum
GAGGGAGAGAGGGGGCGCCGGGGGCCGTGGCCATGCAGGCGCGTTCCAAATCCAGTCCTCAGTGCGCAGGAGCAAAGCAGACGCGCGTGCGTGACGTCCCGAAAAGAACCGTCTGTCTGTCCCATACCGATGCGGTGGCACTCTCTGGAGCCGAGGAGGAGGCAGACTGTCAAACTGCGGCGGAGCCGCTGAACTGTCGGGGGGGAGGAGGACGCAAACACACAATTCACCCGGTGCCACACAGAGCCCGTCTATCAGAGCGACTGCAGTACAGCAGTCTGACACTGGTGTGCGCACTGCAGCCTTCACTCTCCTATGGACTGGGCTCAATGGGCTGGCTCTCCTTCAGACTGAGGAGCCACACACACACACACACTGGCAGTGGCAGCAGAGCCAGAGCAGAGCCGCGACAACCGTATTCAGGGACTACAGCTTCTCCAGTTCCTGTTTCCGCCGCCGCATTTACAGACGTTTTTTTATATATCAACACATCGCTGCGTCAGACAGACTCCACTGACTTCATCGGGCCCGTCGGATCGAGCCGAAGACCGATGTGTCATGCCAAGGTATGTTCTTATACCCCTCTCTTGCATGGCGATAGCGAACGATGGAGACATGGTTTCGGCTGAGTCCATGTTATTCTAGTCCATCCCCGGCCTGTTGACTGCGTCGCTGCTGAGATCACGGTGGGCAAAATAGCGGTCTTGGTTAGGAATGTGGTCCCGTTATAACGGCTCTTTGACCCAATTTGATCTGCTTTTAAGAGGATATTACGGGGAATGCCTTTCACGCTTTGTAAACAAATCAAATCGCCCTGCTTCGCTTTGTAGCTCCGTGTTGAGAACAGCGGGGACGTTCAAAACAATTCACTTTAGGTTACAATGTATCACGTACCGAATGGCTGTGTGATGATGATGGTGGTGGTGGTGGTGGTGGTGGTGGAAACTGTACCAGAGCGCTGCTCCAGACAACCACTGTGACCACATCATCCTAAATCTAGTCTGTTCGCTCATTTTGCAGGCGTCTTCTAGCTAAGCCAGGCTATCAATAATGCTAGAAGCGTTCATGTAGCCAAGGCATATAGCCTAGCTGTTGTGTCCAGCTCAGAATATCCTGTTTATTGCCATACATACTATGGGTTTTCTGACCCGTAAACGAAAATAAGCGGACCTCCTTAACAAACATAGTGAAACACATGGCTATCTGTCTCACTATCTGACAATTGTGAGCCACTGTTTTTTGTTATGCCGAATGGACAAAGGAGGCGCTCAGCCTCACCTCACTGACTGTACTGCCTGCTCTCCCATCACTATGGTCCGCATGTGTAGGTGTTTGTGTTTGGTGCTGTAGTTGCTGTGTAATAATGAGCTTTCGATATGAGATTCATAACAACAAGGACGGCCTCGCGTTGCGGACAAGGAGTCCTCGCTGCTTTGTTTGTTGTTGTTGTTGTGGTCCTGCATGTAGAGGAACATTACATAGAAAGGATCATGGTGTTCACACTATTTGAGTCCCATATTGTGTTTGAGTCCCATATTGTGGCCAAATATTGTGAAATTAATGTATGCTTTGCTGGTAACGTCCGGATCTCTTGAATATAGCTTATGACATATGATTATATACCATGCTATTCTTTGAAACTCTTAGTTCAGTGGTATATTGTCATGATGTTGGTAAACAAAGTCGGAATCCAGTTTGCATTTGTCTGTCTGTGTAATCTTCTGATGTAACGGTTTTGATCAAAGCCACGTACCTCTTCCTCAACATTCAGCACTCTGTGGATAAGTAGGGTAATGTTGTGTTGCTTCATCACGAAATTGATTTTAATTATGGATGTGATATGGATTTGTGAATGCTGTTCGGTTTACGCCTCTCAGGGCATTTTCAGCTCAGTGATGCACAACTTTGGTAGTTTTTTTTCACCAAATGTTGTGTGAGCAAACATTACTGCCCTATGTTGTTCAAAGGAGTATTACATAATACCATATCCAGACAATGCCACGACAATACATACAATACGTATACGACAATACGAGTGTGCAATAATGGCAAGAAACTTGACACTGTGGACAAGTTAGACGACTAATGCATGTAACTGGAAGCAGACTGATTGAGTTAGTAGCCTTAATTCATCCATAAATAAGTAAACAGCCATACGTATATATTGTTGTGGTGACAGGGAGACGGTAATGCACGTCCCAGCTGGACTCCAGTGTTGCTTGCCTTGTGCATGTTGCTTTAATTAGAGGGCCATGTGAAGTAGAGCCATTGTTGATTATCAGTGACAAGTCACATATAAATGAATTACTCCTGCTTTATGACCATCTAATGTGTACATCTATGAATGTATCAAACCATACAAATGTGTGCAATGTACAGGAACATACTTATTGAAGAGTCAGTATTGAATTGTATAGAATGTTTTCATCGTTCTTTTGTCTGGCGTTCTTGAATCACTTTCTGTGGAGTGTCAGATGACATCATGTAGCAGTCTGTGTTTCAACCAAATAGCAGAAATATTTATTAAAATAAGATTGCACGTCGCTTAATTCATTTATTAAGCTGCTGATCTATTCTGTTTCTGCCCCGTCTCTCTCTCTCTCTCTCTCTGCTTTATGCTTCCGCCCTCTCATGCATGCTTCATGCTACTGTCTGTCTTCATTTTAAACTAACGAGTTCATTAAACATATTAGCGGTGCTCTTCCAATGAGGTTAGATGCGGTGCAGTGAGCAAGAATGGATTGGTGACTCATTTCATAGTTTCTATTTGTTTTTAAACATTTGGCACAAATGTCACGTGGCCACCGCTGCCTCTAATTTATTTTAGCAAGCCACTAGTGGCTAGCAGATTTCGAGTTCAAATAGCAGCCAAATTTGTTTTTCATTTTGTCTTCACTCTGCCACACCATGCAGCCTGCCACCTCCACATCGACTGCGTGTCTTTGAACGGAAAGGCATTCTAAGTTCAAGCTTCAGTGTATTGGCTCAATGGTAAATTAAGTATAATGTTTGATATTGGTCCCAGTGTCTGCTACACACTATTCCCTGTTCACACCCCTCTGCTGTCCCACTTGCATCCATTTTTGTCTATAAAGACAGATGAGGGAGGGAAACAAACAATACATTTTGAAGACACATTCCCAGTCCATTGGCCTCGTCTTAGACACAAAGAACTGTGAAGCAGAGTGAGATGAACGTGGCGAGTGGAGAGTAAGAGAGGGAGAAACATGGAGAAACAGAGAATTGCTTTCAGCTAGCTCCTGTGACAATGCTACCGCCAAAAGGGGAAGGCTCAGCTGCAAGCATTGTTGTGTTGGTATTGTTAATCTCTGTGCAGACTAAGTCTGCTTCCTAGTTTTAGTTGACAATATAAATGAAAGCTGTAGTGCAGAGAATAAGCTTTGCCGTCCCTGCTTTGAAAACACCAAACAACTAATGCTGTATGGCTATTCATGGTAAATGCTTGCAGCTACAGGCACGTGTGGATTAAACAGTCTGTATATGAACGCAAGAAATATGATGATTTATCTAGCTGGGTCAATTAACAATCTCTGCATGTCCTCTGCTGGTATTTGTCTGGCATTTTTATGTGGGGTTGGCCTTTGCTGTCCCTTCGCTGTACTCCACGGCTCTTTAAACACACCAGCAAGGAAAATGAGGAAATAAAGGACCATCAACATTTTCTGATGTTCGATCCATTGGCGGGTGAAGAAGCCTTGTGTTGTTTCAGGGCCTCTGGTTGGTACTGAGGGAGCTTGACAGGCTGTCATGTGCTCCTGTGCATGCTCTAGCGTTTCCCAGCCAGCTTTGCAGAGTGCAGCCATGCAGAATACAGCCATTCTAAGGGACAGAATACGCAGGAGAAGAGGCCTTACCGCCATCACTGATTCCCCGTCTTCTTATCCTCCTGGAGGGCCATTATTATATCTGTATTGTAAGACAGAAAGTCTGTCTAGTGATCGCACGAGCCAATCACACGCCGAGTGTGTGGGGCAGGTTTCCATGGAGAAAAGCAGGCCGGGTGGCGAGACTAGAGAAGCACAGCTTGAGCAGGCTGGTCTGATCCAGGCTGATAGCATTCTCCAGGAGCTGAAAGAGAATGGGGCCCCAGCAGGCCTGCCCGGCTGTCTCCCCCTCTAAATGTCTGGCTGCCTGTCTACCTGTCTTACTCGACTGAATGAGTGGGGAAAGATGGGTCGGTAGCAAACAGGACCTAATACAATAGGAGCTGGCCCAGATAGCCACACCGTGGGCTGTTGCTGGACCATAGAGCTGGCCCACAGCTGTCTTGCGTGGGTGATAGCTGAGAAAGAGGGGTGGGGAAGGTGGTCCCGTTAGGTGTTCCACGTGTGTCTTGTATCCTGTGTCTTGTATACCCGTGCGTGCGCAGTATCTCAGGGGGTTTGTAGCCGTTGCAGCCAAGGGGGAAATAGGTCTTACAACATTGCTGCTCATTCATTCATTTCAGGAACTGTCCAGAAATAGACATCTAGCCAATCCTCATGTCAATGATAAAGTCTGTCCTTCCCTATTTATTTTTCTACTGTCCCTAGTCACAGATCCTTGTGTTTGCTTCGTGGGATATACTGTATACTGTGTGTGTACGTGCGCACTGCTGAAAGGGTGAAAGCTGTTAGCGTGCAGCTGCAAGAGTGTCACAGTACCTTGTTTCTTTTTGTTTAAGATATATTTTTTTGGCTTTTTCTGCCTTTATTGATAGGTTGAAAGTAGTCTGACAGGAAATGGGGAGAGAGATGGGGGAAGAAAGGCCGTCGGGATCGAGAGTCGAACCCGCGGCACGCCATCAGGCTGGCTCAGCAGCCTAGATGTCCAGACGGTTGAGCTAACCGTCCAGGCCGAGTGTAGTGCCTTGAGGAACTGAATGCTCATGGCGCATGACACACTTGATCATTTTTGGCTTGTCAGAACCTGCTTTGGGGGGGGGGGGACTCACTGCGGGCTGGCCAACAACACAAAGCGGCTCCAGCAGCCCATCCCTGACCCCACCGTCACCAGCCTCCAGAGATCCAGGTGCTCATCGCATCGAATGCAGGAGCCTCACCAAGCCACGCCCCTGAGTGTAGAGGGAGAGAGAGAGCTGATGCATGCTAATGCTAACAATCGCCTCTGAAGACCCAAGTCGCCCCAACCCCCCTTCCTGCTCAGGGCCTGCTGGAAGTACAGTATTGCACCCCTTTTGTTTCTATCCCAACTAGTGGTTCCACTGTAGTCATGGGACAGAGGGGGACGGAGTGGAGAGGAGGCAGATGGATTGGGAGGGGAAGGGAGCACACAGAGAGAGAGAGGTGGTAATTGGGACAGATGTGACGTGTGGCTAAAGGCACAAGCAGTCCGACCCCCCACCCCCCCTTCCAAAGAAAAAAAAAAAAGCACAGACCCAGATGCTGGCCATTAGGATTATAGTTACAATGGCCCAAATCAACTTTACCGGAACACAGAGGTCACACACACACACACACACACACACACACACACACACACACACACACACACACACACACACAGAGAGAGAGCACTGTGAAGTCACTCTTAACAGAATGGAATAGTTTTTGGTAAGCCCTGTCTCTGCATTAGCGTTCGTTTATGTTATTTTTCTCAAGTGGGGCATCCCAAACTGCCAGGACTCACTCCGGTCCTTGAGGAACCTTTTACCTGGAGATACCTGATCCAGGTGCCGTCACTGAGCCTAGCCTAGCAGGCGACCCCACGGTCGGGCTGGCAAGGGTTCAAACCCAGGTTCAGTGCAAGCTGGACTCCGATGAAAGACGGCCATTATGCCTCTGCCTGGCAGGACGCCGCTTGAGTCAAACTGGTGCCAGTCCCACTTCCTGGGGGGTTTAGTCCGCCTCACTGGGAGTATGTGGGTGATTTTTTAGTTTGTTTGTTTGTTTTGTTTGTTTTGTGATTCACTATTGACACTCCCCTCCCCAGGGCTGCATTTGCATTCTGATGTGAGGTCAGAGGGTTAGCAGCAGAGCAGCGCTCACAAAGCCGGACGGCTTTCATGTGTTGATGATCTCTGTCTGCTGCCCAGAGGGCCAACGTGAGAAAGTAAGAGGCAAGAGCCCAGGCACATCTATCGAAGAGGTGTGTGTGTGTGTGTGTGTGTGTGTGTGTGTGTGTGTGTGTGTGTGTGTGTGTGTGTGTGTGTGTGTGTGTGTGTGTGTGTGTGTGTGTGTGTGTGTGTGTGTACACATGTAGGCTGACCCAAAGTTGAAACAGTTGCCAGGGGGACATCTTTGGGCATGGGGTCCTCATCGTTGGATATGTTGTTCCCACAACATATCCAACGTGTGTGTGTGTGTCGTGCGCGCGGGATGTCTGTTGGTGATAGTTAGTGTCAACGTCTGAGAGGATTGTAATTTGTAAGATATCTGAGAGGATTGGCCTGATTGGATTTCCTCCACAGGAGTCCTGTCACCTGGCCCAGCATGATGCTCTGATATGCAGCGGGATAGCAATCAAGACTGCAGGCAAGACAGTGCTCTGTGAATACACCATCAGATCTTGCCATCCCTAATGTACAGAAGCACTGAGTGCACAGGACCTGTCTTTGATGGTTTAAAATCAGCAGGCCCCAGGAGCTGAAAACCTTTAATACCCATCTGATCAGACCAGAGTTTGAAATCCTATATTTGGGGAATTATGGGATCTAGGATTAGACAATACAAACACATTTTGTCCCTGTGTTTCAACGCAATTCAGGATGGGATCGCCCTGATCCAGGTTCAGACATTTCACGGATTACCACATCCTGAATATCAGTGCTTTAATCCTACCTATCTAAATCCAGTGCAGGACAGCATAAGGCAATTTAGAGCAATTCATCTTCTACTTGCTTGAAATCATAATGGAAGTATAATTTTAAAAAGTAATCCAAGGCTCCGTTTCATATCATTTGAGTAATCATGCAATTCAAAATACTATTGCCCACAATTAGCCTACTTTTGATAGGTTGATCACAGATGATGAACCTATATACACATATATGTAAAAAATAAATGGAAAATATAGCGGCAAGCAGCGATAAGGCAGGACCAAGCAATAGGAACAATATGCACATGGCTTACCATAGAAGGAAGACTGAAGTGGAAGACTGAACTTGATGAAAACGAAGACCATGTAGTTGTGAGGGGGTGGGGGGGGGGGGGGTGATGGGGCAGGGTTCTTGAAGACTCGTACGTTGAGTTGGCGGTACCCGGATACTCGGCATGAGTAGACACATATGTGTATCGAAGTTTCATTGCCGATGGTCAAAATAGGTTCATGACCTATGCATTCAAAGTTTGCATTTTCAATTGAGTGCTATAGCGCCACCCTTTGGCCAAGAAAAAAACGAAAAAAACTGACAAAAACAATAAGGGACCAAGAAGTCCCTTCGAGCTTTGTCCCTTAATGTCACAAACTTGATCAACCATTGTATAATGGATTTTGGTCTGGTGGTAATCCCACTGTAAATCCAGCCCTCAGTGGGATCAAGGTAATGCTGTGTAAAGCCATGATGAAGACCGTTATAGGTCTAAACATGTTTGTATAATAAAGATTCTTCTCCTCTTTTAAATATTTTGAGTGCCCGGATCTCCGTCCTTTTTCAATTAATGCTGTGTAATGTGTTGGATCCCAATCCTATACTATGTTTTTAACTATCCCACTATTCCATTTTTGGACATTTGATTCAGATTACATCTTGGAATTGGTTTCTTTATCAAAGTAAGTGATCTCAATCCTGTTTATTTGTTAACCCATTTTGGGCGGGAACCCCTTTTGGTGTTAGCATTATGTTATGCTTTAGCTATTGAAAAATAGCAGATCTACAAGCTCATAGCGCGAGTGGCGCGCTACGAGCTTGTAGGTCTGCTATTTTTTTTTAATCGAAGAACGACTGACATAGAAACATAGCTTTTTCCGAGAACTGTAATTTTCAAACAGACATTTTTAGAATCGTCCTCAGGTTGGGTTAATTTGAACTACGCAAAATCCAAATCTGCTTTGATGGGATATGGACCGTTCTCTTGGGCCTTAAAAGGAGAAAACACTTTGGTCGATGTCTGGGTTGTGTAGTTATACCTTGCCGTGATGTAAAAGGTGAGCAAGAAATAAAAATCGAAGATAGAAATGGATCATTTAAAATATGCTCTTCACTGACTTGTACGGTGCTCTTTTTGTGTGTGTGAAGGATATATATATTATATATATTTGTGAAAGTAGCTTTGAAGTATATCTCATGAAGGAATATATCTTATTTGGCTTCTCACCTCATATTTTATGGTATTTATGTGCTTGAGCGAGGTCTGTATACTTCTAGTTCTCACTAATTCACTCATTTATTGTATGAGTTTTACACTTATTTAATTTTAAGAGGCGACCCCCTGGAACCCCCTGAAGGAAATTTCTTCAAAACGCATATCTTTTAAAATTCCCGCATATCTTGCATTTTTCCACATATTTCAAATTATTTCTCGACTTTAGCAAATTCCTGCAATTTCACAGCATAAATTCACATAAAACCCGGCATATTCCATCGCATAATCAAGGACTTTTGTCCGCACAATCAAGGATTATAGACTGCATAATCAAGGACTTTTGTCCGCACAATCAAGGATTATAGTCTGCATAATCAAGGACTTTTGTCCGCACAATCAAGGATTATAGTCTGCATAATCAAGGACTTTTGTCCGCACAATCAAGGATTATAGTCTGCATAATCAAGGACTTTTGTCCGCACAATCAAGGATTATAGTCTGCATAATCAAGGACTTTTGTCTGCACAATCAAGGATTATAGTCTGCATAATCAAGGACTTTTGTCTGCACAATCAAGGATTATAGTCTGCATAATCAAGGACTTTTGTCCGCACAATCAAGGATTATAGTCTGCATAATCAAGGACTTTTGTCCTCACAATCAAGGATTATAGTCTGCATAATCAAGGACTTTTGTCTGCACAATCAAGGATTATAGTCTGCATAATCAAGGACTTTTGTCCGCACAATCAAGGATTATAGTCTGCATAATCAAGCACTTTTGTCCGCACAATCAAGGAAATATAGTCTGCATAATCAAGCACTTTTGTCCTCACAATCAAGGATTATAGTCTGCATAATCAAGGACTTTTGTCCGCACAATCAAGGATTATAGTCTGCATAATCAAGGACTTTTGTCCGCACAATCAAGGATTATAGTCTGCATAATCAAGGACTTTTGTCCGCACAATCAAGGATTATAGTCTGCATAATCAAGGACTTTTGTCCGCACAATCAAGGATTATAGTCTGCATAATCAAGCACTTTTGTCCTCACAATCAAGGATTATAGTCTGCATAATCAAGGACTTTTGCCTGTGTTCTTCTGGAGGGTCAACTTCAACTTGGTTAAAGGAAATTTAAGTGATTTAAGTTTTTATTCAAATAAGTGTTAAATAGTACAGTAACAGCTCTCCAGTTATATTTAGTAAACAGAATTTTCATGTCTGGATGCCAATTTGTTCCATTCATGGATGTTCTTTCTTTTACTATAAAACCCTACTAATCACATAGAAATGTCTTGAAAAAAGAGAACGATAGAAAGAGACTGACCGGCATATTTCAACCATTCTATGGCATTGAAGCGAAGTGTGGGCTGACTTTACTTGTTACCTCCCCATTACGGTGTCACCACTTAACCCATTTTGACCTGCGATCAGATTCTATAAATGTCTTCTACATCCCGACAATTTTCGGAAAAAGCTATGTTTCTGTCAGTGGTTCTAAGATTTTTCAAAAATAGCAGACCTACAAGCTTGTAGATCTGCTATTTTTGAATAGCTAAAGTATAACATAATGCTAACACCAAAAGGGGTTCACGCCTAAAATGGGTTAAACCATTCTTCTTCTGGACGTAATCGGCTCTCAGCACAGAGCGCGTACCTGATACACTGGAGGCTAAAGTGTTTTCTGGTGTCTCTGAGGCATCAGTCAGACATATCTCCAACTTAGCCAGCCATATCTGGAGAGGAGCTGTGAATTGTCCAATATAGGCCCAAGCTTTCAGCCCCTTCAGCCAAGACATACTGACAGAGAGAGAGAGAGAGAGATAAGAGGGAGAGGAGAGAGCGGAAGAGATTGAGCGCAAATCTGGATTTCTTTTAGAGGTTTGGGAGATTGGGGGGGGGGGCAGTAGTACAGAAGCAATGCTTTCCTTTGATGCATTTACTTCAGGATTCAAGGTCCCAGGGAAGACAAAATTGCTCTTTCTCTCTCTCTCTCTCTCTCTCTCTCTCTCTCTCTCTCTGAGATGAGTCTGTGCTCTTCTTCATTTGACAAAGTGTTTCTTTTCTTTCTGCTCGACGTCATTGTGTCATGGCTGTTTTGTTTGTAAATCAATTCTCTAGTGATTTTCTCCTGCAGACATTGGGACATTGTCACTATGATCCCTAATGGCCAGCATCTGGATCTATAATAACTGCAGTGATATTTAGCGTGTTGGATTACCTATCTCAAGCAGGTTTCAAATCTCTGCAAGTTGATTTTCATATTGTTGCTGAAATGAATGAATCCACTGGCAAACCTCAGTATGCTTTGGAAAATGGTTGGCAGTAATTTGAGTCATATTCGAAGGGCTTAAGCATGCCAGATAACCGGTCCTTTAAGCTTGGGTGTATAGGAGATAATATTGTACAGTATTTAGAAACGGCACCTTCAAGTGTGCTATGTGATCAATGTACTACATTCACCTACTTGTATTTATACTTGTTATTGTTGCTGCAGTGTTGAGGAATAAAAAAAAAACTAAGAATGTTACTGTTGTGTACTTGTATGATATGAGATGTAATAAATACAAATCTTGAAAAGCAATCCGATTTGACTGTCCCCTAAATGAGACTACACAACAGTCCAAGGGCTGAGACACTGAGATACCGGGATACAGACAGTGGTGAGCCATGTCTTCAAGGTGGATGAACAGTTCCTCGTAGAGACAGAGGGATGGTACACTACACACAGGACTCGTGAGATGTTATGTCAACAATGTCGGTGGCTCAGCGTTGCTGTCATTGCTGCCTCTGCCATCGAAGAGGTGTCCTTGTCAAAGTTGTCAGCCACACTACTGATATTTGAAATTACCCAGCATGGTGGAGGTGTATGCGGGAGATCTGGCTGAATAACAGTCAAGTTGAAGAATAAAAACAGCCTCTAGATGCTAACTTCACACTTTTATTTGATCCGATGCCAAAATAATTTAGTGTGGTTGGGACTCACACCTCAATTCCACGAGCCACATGCGACGAGGCCTCCACTTCCTCCTTTTTAATTTGCGGAGCAAATGAGGGATTATTTTAGATTAATCCAGTGTCATGGTCCTCCTCCATCTCTGGGTATTTACACAAATACACTCTGGAAAGTTGTTGCAGCTCCATGTATTCCGAGTACACCAACATTTGATGAAGATTTTGCGAAAATAATTGTGATTAGGTGAAATAATTGTGATTATCTCAAATAATTGCGATTCAACAATTCTGTAATAGTTGTGTGAACTTTAGATCTCCATTAGAAAGCTGGCCTGGTCCAGTCAGCGACAAAAAGCATTCACGTCGGCCTCTCGTTCGTCTTCGGTGCTGCTGCCCTCCGGCTCTCTGCTTTTGGCGGGTAAAATCGCTGGCCTTAATTGAGGCACTTTTGAGCCATGTTTATCACCGTGGCAACGTTTCCCCTGCAGATAATCATTGTCTTGTGGATTAGCATAACAACAGAGAAGAGGCTTTGCTTTAATTCCACTAACACTGGACCAAGCTCCTCTGTGTCTGCCCGCCTGCCGGGGTTGTCTTATCTAGGATTAGGACTGTGGGCAGCGAGCCTGCCTTCGTGCCCACTGGGCCTCCGCACTGGATTCACAACACCCTGTAAGTGAACACCCCTGTCTGCCAGGACCACAGCAGCTAGCATGGGATGTCCCTTACAACTTCCTGTACCTTCTGTATAAGCCTCAAAAGCCTGGACTCGCCATGACCAAAAAAAAAAAAAAAGTTCATAAGATCTCAATCAGCTCTGAAGACATCGTCCTGACTCCTGACCTTCTCTGACCCTCTCGTTGCTGTGTCTACTTATTACATTCGGAGCTAGCATCCTGCTAGCTAGGCAGCTAATGAGTACAACTCATGGGGGTGCATACATTCGTTAGACATACTGACAGTCCGACAGGCATTAGTTCGACAACACCGTCACCCCCGACATGCTCTGCCGGTTACAACTAACCCATGCTGCAGGTTAAAACCTACCCAGGGCTCCCACCATGTGCGGCAGGTTCAAACTAACCTGTGGCTTCCTGTGAGGTTAGGTTTAGGTTTTGGGTTTTGAGTAGGGTGTCGGATAATGGATTCATGACTGTAGGACTGTTAGTATGTCGGACCAAACACATGCACCCGTAGAACTGGCTGTTTGCATAGTTGGCTAATAGGCCTATAGCAGGTGGATTTGGAGACAAATACTGCTGCGGAGGCATGCTGGAGGAACATGGCACACTGTCCTCTACCCTGCCACGTCTGGAGGAAAAAATGGAGAGTTCACAGTACTGCAGGGGGTGTGAGGGGTAAAAAGGACAAGGAAGCCACAGCATGCTTGTGCAGCTGGCAGAGGGGAGAGGGAGCCAGAGTGAGAAGAGAAGGGACAGGGGGGAGGGCAGGGTCTGACCCTGTGTGTGCACAAGAGATTAAGAAGAAGAATAAAGTGTGGCCTTGGCAGTGCTCCTCTAATATGCGTGGTAATTTAAATACACAATGAAAAAGAACTAGCAGTGATGTGCGAGCGCGTGCGTGGCTCAAACATGAACGATCCCCATGGAGGGATTCCTGCCGTTGGGCATTTCTGGGCTTCACAAGCAAACAAGTGGGTAAAGCGTGTAAAAAGGAATTTCAGGCCCTCTCAAAACGATGACCACACCATTCCAACGACGCCTTTCAAACATTTACAGAGTCACAAGGCATTGGGTCTCACACACACACACACACACACACACACACACACACACACACACACATCTTGTAACTCCTTGGCAATGTCCTATTTATGAGCTAAGTTTCACACGTTTTTGGTGGGCTTACATTTTAAAATTATCTTTTTCTGTTGGACCAAAAGTGATTTGTTTTACAGGCAGGTTTCCAGACTAATTTAACCACTTTTAATTTATTTAACCAAGCCCTATATAAAATATTGAACGAATAATATTGTGCACTGTTACAGTAGATCCTCCGGGAGGCAGGGAATATTGTTTTGCCCCTGTCTGTCGGTGTGTCCAGATTTTCCCCAAAACTCATTACACATTCTTTCTGGAGTCATGTGATCAAAATGTATCTAATCAGTCCATTGCAAATTTCCAAGTAGCCCATTAGGAAGATTTGATCGTTAACTTATTGAGAACAATTTCTTGCTTGTATCATTGTCTCCACCAGGCCGAAGGCATGTGGGGAGAGTATGTTTTGCACTCCGTCCGTCCGTGTGTGTGTCCGTCCGTCCGTCCGTCCGTCCGTGTGTCCGTGAGCAGCTAATCTCGGCCACCGTTAACCCGGTCGATGCCAAATTTTGCACACACACTCCCTGGATGCCTACGATGAACCTCTGCCCCAAACTTTCCAGAACGGCCTGTTATAGCGCCACCAGGAGGCCGCTTTGTGCAAAACAAGTTTTTGCACAGTACACCTACAGATTTTGTCCAAACATCACGCAAATTGGTACACAGTCTCTCTAGAGCCATTCAACGAAACCGGTCTTTTAGATTTCTCAGACTCCATCCTGATTGGTTAAGATTGGCTTCCAAAGTTCACAGGAGTGCTCAGTTTCAAACGAAATGCTGCAAATCATGAACACATCGCGTGATTTCCCTGAAATTGTGCACCCACATTCCCACTAGGCCCAGGACGAAATGCCACATGAACAATTTCAACTCAGACTCAAGGTGGCGCTATAACTGGCCGAAAAGTGTTTTTACCTCTAACTGCACGGATCTGTGGATAACTTTCTATGCCAACTCCCTAGAGGCCAAGGAAAAACCTTTGCCTGGAATTTTTCACATCTGCTCTTTATAGCGCCACCAGGAGGCCGACATATGTAAAACACATTTTCTATTATTACTCCTTCAGATTTTATCCAAATTTCACGCAAATCGGTATACACTATCTCCATAGTCATGTGATCAACACGGAGCGGCACCATTTCCCATCTTCCATCCTGATTGGCTAAGATTGGCTTCCAAAGCTCACACGATTCGTCCATTTCGAAAAAAGGCCACAAATCACAAACACAGTGTGCAATTTCCGTTAAATTATACACGCACATTTTCACTAGGCCGAGGACGACATGCCACAATTTTTCCCTCAAAATCAGCCTCACGGTGACGCTATAACAGGCCAATTCCTGTTTTTAGCTATAACTGCATCGATCTGTATACAACTTATGTATGCACACATGGAAAAACATTGTACCTGCATCCCTCGAACACGAACCTCCGGCCCAAATCTTCCTCAACGGCCTGTTATAGCGCCACCATGAGGCCACAACCTGACATGCCCTGGTGGAGACCTGTGCCGATTGGCACTTTGTCTAGTTATGTGTATGTTTTTTTTCCATTGTCCGCTGCAGGCTGCACTATTTCCCAAAGAACTAATGTGCCGTTAGGGTTAGGGTTTGGGGATAGCGTTAGTATGGGGCTCTGCTCTATGGTCAGATTATTGGGACGTTTTAGGAAGGATATGGGGTTAGCGCTTGCATGTGATGATGGTAGTTCTGAGTATTTGTTCTCCTGTATAACTTTCAGGAGCCATTTTCATTTTAGGCATTAAACAGCACTGCTGTAGGGCAGGCTATACTTGTATTCATCTCTTGTGGGCAACACACGTGAGGCAGCTGTAGCATGTGACATACATGACCTCGCCCACAGCAGTGGTGGAAGTTGGACCCATGCTCCCTCCCGGAAGGCTGCTGGCTCTCCTACCTTGCCAAGTACACACACACACACACACACACACACACACACACACACACACACACACACACACACACACACACCACACACACAAATGTGTGAGTTAGACATAGCTTGAGGCACATCTCAGGGTACAAAAAGCTTGCTTTGGTCCCCCATGGCCTGGCTGGCTGCAGAGACTGAGACAAATCTTCATGGTTTTAGACCTGCCGTTTGTAGAGGCTTGTTGAACATCATGTACAAGACCGCCAATTACCAGGCCCAGCGAGTGGTTCTGCACCCCGGCCCTCTGTTATGTATGTCTGAGTCCTGACATTTGGTCAGCTTTACCAGGGCATGTTGGAAAATGGAGGTCAAATGGTCAAGCCATTCCATGGATAAACACTCTTCTCTGCTCTCCACTCACAAAATGACACGCAACCACATGACCCACAGTTACTCACAGTTACTCTCTCTCTTACACACACACACACACACACACACACACACACACACACACACACACACACACACACACACACACACACACACACACAAAAGCAGCAACAGAGTGGAGCTCTCTTCTAACCATGGAAAATGACAATCAAATGATTGATCTTGCTGGTCGAGTTATTAACCCATTATACTTACGAGTCCATTAGCTGCCTGATAATTGAACCATTAATTTAAACAAAGACTTTAGTTTCCCACTATTGAATCCCACATTCTCCTCATTCACTGAGGTTAAAGATTTTAGTGGCACAAATTAACCCTCCATCCAATTTTCCCTCACATTTCTCTCTCGGTGATGAGTTCTTATAAAACAGTGTTTCTCTCAACTACTTTTCCCTTTTAAAGCAGGGACTTAATTGGCCATTAAAGAAAACACTGGTTATTTTTAATCTTGTTATTGGCTTGAATCTTGAATCGGCTTGTTCACTTGCCCACTTTGGGGTCTTGATGATGTTTTGGTATGGATTGTAATTATTGCAAAGTGTTTACGTTGTTGTCGGGTCCCTTTCAGCTCAACAAGGAAGTCAGAATCCAGCATAAAGTGTGTGTGTATGTGTGTGTGTGTGTGTGTGTGTGTGTGTGTGTGTGTGTGTGTGTGTGTCAAGCACAGTCACATATTGTATTATCTCACAGCTATGCACGTGTCATACCCTCTCTCTCTCCCTCTCACTTGGGAGAGGGGGGGGGGGGGTGCCCTTCTTTTTCCAGATTCTTGCCATGTCTTGATAAGCAGACTCTTCCTCTGAAGCGTCTTATCTCTTCTCATCTCCCACTTTGAAAAGACTGCCTCTCTGTTTGTTTTTTCGCTTCCTGACACTCCAAGGCCCACTCCCCTTCCCTTGCTCCCCTTCACATTTTTTCATTATTATTTTCATTCCCAGGTGACGCCTGGCATCCCGTCCGTCCTCTTGTGTAATGGATGAAATCGGTCAAAATTAAGTTAATGGCGCCGTTGACCCGCCCCTCCCGGCTTATCAACTACTGTCATAGGCTCGTAGAGGGAAGAAGGACTATTTATTTATTTTATATTCACCTTCTGTGAGTGGTTGGTATGGATGTGTGGCCCTGTATCTGTGGCAGAGCAGGCTGCCTGCCGGGACACCTCGTCTACGCTTGGCTGCCTCGACCTAACCTAACCTAGCACAGAGCCACCATGCAAACCCCAAGCACTGAGGGCAAGGAGAGGGGAGGTGTGTGGGTCCTATTATGTAGGGCACATGGCGAGGGGCAATAAACTATGGCTGAGTCAGACCTTCCCTGAACGGGCTTGGCCCCGGTTAGCCCCGACTTCTGTTCCACAGGCAGCGTCAAAGATCAAGAGGCAGGGCTGCTAGGGCGAGGGAAGAGATCGTACTACTGAACCTTTTATATGAAGCTGTGTTGGCAAGCTCGCTTCTCTCTCAGGGTGGGATGACGTTCTGTGAACGCAATTGGCTTAGGTCAGCCAACCGTTCTAAGACACCCTAGTAGCACTGCATATTAATGTGTTGAACTTAAAACAGAAACACCCTTGTCAAGGCAATGTACAGTAGTGTAACACACATGTTACAATATCTCTTTAGAAATGCCTAACCGCGCTCATTTCACTCTTTATTTCATGGTCTCTCTCTCTCTCTCTCTCTCTCCCCCTCTCTCTCTTTCATTGGACTGTTTTCATTCCTACTTAATGTGTTGTTTCCTGTGACCTTTGGACACAGATATTTCATATCAGCTCATGCAGACACTGTAGGAACCATGTTATATGTCCATATACAGTTATCGTTGCGTCATACCATGGTCACAGTGAACACTGATTGGCCGCAGGGTGTGCAACAACTTCAGATAACCACGCCTTTGTTAACCGCACGGCTCGTCGTTGATTATCTCTTACATAGTCACGATTATTTCCTTTGTTCTCTCTATCTCATGCCTATACACAGAGAGGCCTCAAGCTTAGTTGTTGCGTGCGTGCGTGCGTGCACATGCATGAGGTGGCAGCCAGATCTCTCTCTCTGTAAGTCACACATTCCCACTGGCTGTCCAGATGGCTGCCCGGTCAGAGCCACACCTGTTACACCAATGCAACAGCCCAACAAACACCCACCCGATATACCCACCCCTACCCCAACATCACCTACCCTCCGGTCTCTCTGGACTCCCTGCACTTTACACACACAGTCACACACACGTGCGTGCATGCTTATCACCTTCTTTTCTTCTGAGGAGGGTTTGCTGAGGACACAAGCTATTTCACATTCCACCCATGTGGCCTGGCCCTATTGCAGTCTACATTAATAGTGACTGTATGAATGAATATTGACGCACGTATGATACTCACTCCTTTGTCGTCATGATGGTATTATTGGTCATTTCATTATTAGCGTATGCTTGCCTAAGCTGTTCAGAGGCTCTCCTTGCCTCGTGGTTCTCAGCAGCACACATTTCCATTAATTTGTTTTTTATCGATACACACCAAACCCTCCCAGGCTCCCACCTTTCACTGCTGGTGTACTGAACTGCATGAACTATTACTCCTCTCCTCTCTCCCCCATTCTCTTTGTTTTTCTTACTGCATACAGTCAAGGCCATGCGCATAGATAAATAAAAGACCTTCTGGTGGGCTTTCTTCTGCAATTCGAGCCAGCAGAGAGTCATTGTACTTGGAGGCCATCGTTCGATGGGAATGCATTGAAGTCAATCAGAAACGGCTGCACAAGCGTATATAAATAAACTTTGAAAGATTGCAACCTTTGTAAAAGAATCAGTTCAGGGAAATAAAAAAGACACATCGCACATTGATTCCTGCTGTCTTGTTTATCTATTTGTACAGTCCACAGTACTATATAATTTTATTGAGGATCTTTAGAGCACGGAGTAAGTCTGACTGTGCAGCAAGTGTGAGCTTTTATCACAGGACTGTCAAAGAATGACAATCTGTCTACATACCCACTTAAAATGATATATATATATATATACATACACACACATAAACGTCCGGCTCTAGTTTGCCTCCCATGTGCATCAATGGCACATGCGAGTCATAGAACGCTTCCGTTTCTTCTTCATAAATAATTGTCCTTGCATTCTGTACATGTCCATGTGTCTTGCTCCTTACTGTCTCTCGCTGTTCCTTTCCTCTCTCCTTCCATCCATGTGTCCCAGCCTCCCTTGCACCATCCTTCCCGCAGGGCTGAATCACCCATCAATCCTACCACACAACCCCCACTGCCACCCCGTTGCTTCACTTGCCATGTCATATTGGGCCTGTGTGTGTGTGTGTGTCCATCCAGGCCTCATCACAGGATGCGGACACTAGCTGTGCTGACATCTCACCGCAGCGCTAAGAGCTCTCTGATGTCTGTGACACACTCATAGCTGACCCCTCTCTCAGTCCAGGCCCAGCCCCAGGCCCTCAATATCATCAAAGTGGGAGAAAAAAATTCTGTGCCGTGTGTTGCTTTCCATGCATGCCATTCAGAAAACCAAAAAAATTAAATAACGAAAGAACTGCACTGGTCAGGAAGAGGGTGGGTGGAGAGAGAAAGGAAGAGCTACAACTTTTGTCTGTTTGTCTGCAATCAAAGATCCCTTCTGGCTGGGTGCAAGTTTTTGCGGCCTTTAATGTTGCTTCGTATGCTCTGCTGCTTTGCACCCGCTTAAAATTCAGATGCTTCCCTCAGATGGTAGCTGCAGCATCCCCGCCTTGTGAGTGCACTCCACTTCAAACGACACACCTCAGAAAATCTCTCACTGCAAGCATGCTCACACGGAGTCACGGAGTCACGGACACACACACACACACACACACACACACACGAACCCAACATTGTTACCGCCAATTATGTGGCTGAGTCGTCCCGATTTTTTTACCTTTGTATATATTTTTGAATGGGAAGTTTGTGTGTATTTTATGTTTACTGGTTTGCTTCATTGTAGAATTTAATAGACTGAAGTTTTATTAGTTCATTGAAAAGTAACTTTGTCTTTTCTATTTATTTGTTCGCTCATGAGTTAAATGTTCTCAGACACTTTAAACAAATCTAATCGAATTGTTTTTTCTTTTCTTTCTTAGTTTAGTTCAGTTAAAACATCAGTAATGTATAGCATTCTCCAAAAACATTGGACCCAGAGATGTTGCATTATTTGAACTCACACGCACACAATCACACATGCGTAGAACTTTCATCCTGAGGCAAAACTGAGGGGAAAAGCCCCATTCTGTGGTGTATTGAGTCATGGACTTTCACTTTCTTGAGTGCGCTGGTAAGCTAGGCGGAAAGAAAATGGAATCAAGACGTCCTTGTGCATTTGCGGGCGAGGCGAGCGACATGTGCTTCTGTAACAGGCATATGCAAATCAAGACAAGCCTGGGGATCATTAAATAAAACATGGCAGTATGGACAAAAGCCCGCTGCTACAGTAACGCTGCATATTCATATTGAGTGCTTGTGCTTAATGCGGCAGCTGAAGAGTTCATTAGTGGGAGGCGATCAGGCCAGCTGGCTCTGTCTTTATAGTGAGAGTTCTGTTGTGTAGGATCATTCTACACTGAGCAAGAGCTTTGGGTCTCTAAATAAAATGTGGTGTTCACATGTTTCATTGTGTCATGGTGTCTCACTGACTCTGAGCAGACAGACTCTGACAAGACAGTGGCCTTGTGGTTAGAGTGTCCGCCCTGAAACTGGGAGGTAGGGGTTCGATCCCCGGCCGGGTCATACCAAATGGGACCCAATGCCTCCCTGCTTGGCACTCGGCATCAATGGGCTGGACTGGGGGGTCAAATCAACTAATCGAATGATTCCCGAGCACGGCACAACTGCGATGGGTCAAATGCGGAGAACAAATTTCACTGCGGTAACGTGTGTGACAAATCGTACGACTTTTGATTTTGAGTCAAGCCTATATTGTCTTGGGGCTATATCTTGTGCCACCCCTTACCCCATATCCCTAAACTTATTTGCCACTATTTTGAAAAACCTTTTAAATTAGTTCAAAGTCGATTAAAATTGTAAAAAATGCCAAATAAGTTTATGAATAAGTGGTGGCACAAGATAGGGCCCTTGGGTCTTGTAGCGCCGATCCATACACTGTACACTGTACATACAATTAATCATCCGTTGCACACAATTGACAAAACCGTCCAGTTTATTAGACTCCTGTACAGCACAACATGGTATCACTAGAATACATCTTGCTTTAGGCCTATATTCGGTTTTGAATCCTTTTGTAGAGTAAAACAGGGGCCAGACAGAGCCCCTCAAAGACATCAAGATGCCAGCGTGTGTACAGATATCTTTTCAGTAACATTTGTACAATGTTAAATTAACAGGATTAGGGTCCAGTCATGAGGCACAGGATTCCAAATGGCCAAATATGAGCTGACCTTCCATCTGGTTCTCCCCAGGCAGTATGCATGGTGTGGGGGAGAGAGGAGAGTGTTCTCCCCAGGCAGTATGCATGGGGTGGGGGGAGAGAGGAGAGTGTTCTCCCCAGGCAGTATGCATGGGGTGGGGGGAGAGAGGAGAGTGTTCTCCCCAGTGCATGGGGTGGGGGAGAGAGGAGAGTGTTCTCCCCAGGCAGTATGCATGGGGTGGGGGGAGAGAGGAGAGTGTTCTCTCCAGGCAGTATGCATGGGGTGGGGGGAGAGAGGAGAGTGTTCTCCCCAGGCAGCATGCACTATGCATGGGGTGGGGGGAGAGAGGAGAGTGTTCTCCCCAGGCAGTATGCATGGGGTGGGGGGAGAGAGGAGAGTGTTCTCCCCAGTGCATGGGGTGGGGGAGAGAGGAGAGTGTTCTCCCCAGGCAGTATGCATGGGGTGGGGGGAGAGAGGAGAGTGTTCTCTCCAGGCAGTATGCATGGGGTGGGGGGAGAGAGGAGAGTGTTCTCCCCAGGCAGCATGCACTATGCATGGGGTGGGGGGAGAGAGGAGAGTGTTCTCCCCAGGCAGCATGCACTATGCATGGGGTGGGGGAGAGAGGATAGTGCTCTCTCCAGGCAGTATGCATGTGGTGGGGGAAAGAGGAGAGTGTTCTCTCCAGGCAGCATGCACTATGCATGGGGTGGGGGGAGAGAGGATAGTGCTCTCTCCAGGCAGTATGCATGTGGTGGGGGAGAGAGGATAGTGTTCTCTCCAGGCAGCATGCCTGGGGTGGGGGGAGAGAGGATAGTGTTCAGGTCCCGGAAAAGACGCTCGCCCCCAAAACATGATTTACGATTCCGGCCCTATCGGGACAGAGCTCAAGCGGTGATGAGTCGGCTGAAGTGGACGTCACAACGTTCAGCTCGGCGGTGCCTCTCATGGCTCATGTCCGCTTCCGACGGCACGTCTCTGTCACAGACGAAAACTGTACTTTATTGGCGGGAAAAAAAAGTAATAATAGGTTGTTGGAAAAATTGTGACACATGTTTCATTGTGTCATGGTGTCTCACTGACTCTGAGCAGACAGACTCTGAGCAGACAGTTTTGATCCCGGGAGGTTGGGGCTAATGATTAGCGACGCGCACGCCACCACGGCAGGTTCTGTAATGGGGTTTTCGGCTGTCATTTAAATGTGACCCTGCCCCTTTTGTGGTGTTCTTTCATTTCAACTAACAAGAAGGTATGGGCGGTCCTTGGAGCACTGCCATAGACTGACCCCAGGCAGCAATGGAAGTGGGTGTTGGGAGAGACAAGCTGGTTCTCCCCAGGCAGGATGCAGGGTGTGCGCGGAGAGAGGAGAGCCTGGTTAGAGCTTGCTGAGCTAATCCTTCCTCCAAGACTGACAGGGTAGAGCTGTGCAGAAGAGTGGGAATGGAACTGTGACGGCTCCTGTTCATTAGTGCTCCAGGCTCCACGCCGGACTCCAATTAAAGGGTTCTACACATAAGCGCACTCCAACATGAACGCATATACCTGCACACATGCATGCAGCACACACACACACACACACACACGCACACGCACACACCTATCCGAGTAGACGCTGTAGTTAGAGGCAGGCAGAGCGTGTGGGCTCTGATGGCCTCACTGACATTTGATGGCTGCATAGTGGGGAGTGGAACAGGAGATGGAGATATGGGGGAGAGAGAGAGAGGTGCATACTGTCTATGGGCTGAGAGAGAAAGATGGAGAGGCAGGTCTGCCACGTCGATGGCTTCGCTGATAGCTTGAACTTAACCGCACTTCTACTCAACATGCAAAGCCATTACATCAACCCACGTGTTTCACAGCTGTTCCCATTAAACGCTTCATCTTGGCAAATCTCTTCGTCGCCAGTGAAGGATACACTACAGCCATAATAAAGCTGCCGCATTACCGTGCACTGAATCAGCAAAAAGAATACTGTATTAGGTTTTTGGCATTTGCATTTTATTTCAGCCATTTAGCAGACACTCTTGGCCCACTCATGATGTTCGACGATTTGGGCAACTGGCAAAATAAGCGTGAAATTCCTCCATAGACAATTTTTCAAGTAACCCTCAATTAGTGGAGCTGTAACAAGTAGTGGTATATTTGGTGTTACAATAATCTACATTTGCGGATGGAGAGGACCTTTCCACAGTGGTGGAAAGTAACTATTAGTACAGTTACTCAAGTACTGTACTTACTACTTAAGTATAATTTTGAGTTATTTGTAGTTTACTTTTTCCAATTTCCAATACTTTTACTTCTACTCCACTACATCTCGGGTGCAAATATTGTACTTTTACTCCACTACATCTTCTTTGAAACCTTAAGTTACTAGTTGCTTTGTAGATTTTGAATTATTACAAACCATACATTAACCACTTCTACAGCCCTATATACATTTCGGGCATTTAAAAATAAACATTATACAAGCTAGCTCACTATGTGTCTATTTTCAAAAGATTATTATACATTTGAAAACTTGAAATGGGACATTCTGCACAATGAGTACTATCTACGTTTGGTACTTGAAGTACATTGTGAAGCCTATACTTTGTACTTTTACTCAAGTACATTCTAAATTGCAGTATTGATAGTTTTACTTAAGTAAATAATGTACTTTTTCCACCACTGCTTTTCCAGGCCTCTAAGCAGACACAATGCTGTGGACGTTTGTAATGTCACACTAACGTTGACCTCCCAATTACCCAGCAGAAATGCATTCGGCCTTGTGTGTGTCTGCCGGGTGCCTCGATTGACTTGAGCAAAGGGCAAAACGGGTGGTGTGCTCTGCTCTACTAGAATTGTCCTTTGCTAATAGAGGACAAATGCAGGACTGATGTGTTTCTTCTAAGCGGTCCTTGTGTCCTTGAGGTGGCTGGATGGACAGATAGATGGTCACAGACAAACCAAGAATAATTGCTTTAGTCTCGGGGGATATGTTGTGCGAATCTAATTTGACGTATGGGTTACAGTACGTGAGAACAGCAATGTGGGGAAGGTTGTTTGTTACCCCGTAGGACTCTAATTCAGTGGTTCTCAAACCTTTTCATGTCAAGGAGGAAAATCTGACTCTGGCTTGCAGAGACATATGTTTAAGACCCTAGTTCACTTGTTATTAAATCAAGTCAAATCAAACTTTACTTATAAAGCACATTTAAAAACCACTGTCATCGACCAAAGTGCTGTACACGTCAAAGAAAAATAAAACGACAATTAGTGCTGCACGATTCTTGCTCAAATGTGAATCTCGATTTTACTCCACAAGAACTGAGATCACGACTCTCAAACAATCCATTTGTTCCATGGAAATATTTATTGTCTTTATATTAGTCCGTAGTTTAGTTGCTGAACATTACTGAATTCAAAATGTGGCACCTGGAGCAAAAACATAAGAGTAACTAACATGAAATCTAATGCAATCTGTTTTTGATTAATTGTGCAGCACTAAACAATCAGTACAATCAGGTACCACCAGATAGTCAGACAAGCAAACACTAAGATAGGAGGTGATGAAATTAAAAGTTAAAAATTAAACTTGGCTGTGATTAAAAGCCACGTCTGGGAAAAACAAACACGTCGCCCCTGGTTAAGAGAGTTAAGAAATAAAAGACCATTATTGGAGTGAATTTGCCTTTGTGATCAATCAATGCCAGCATGGATGACTGGCTTCAGTGACAAATAAAGATGTAACCTCTTGTATTTTGGAATAGTGTGGGTATTACCCAGGTGCTAAAGGTGAAACATTGAAACGATCAATTTAATAACAATATTACCTCCCTTTTTAAAAGTATGTCTGTGCTTGGTGCATCAGTATCACTATCACAGCATTATGTTCAGTTTAACATAATCTTATTTTATCTTATCAGATTCCCAGATTGTAGAACGTCTAAATGGGGCATTCAAGATTCAACACAAAGAGATTAAATATGAGATACAAGGTTTCTGCCCGACAGCGACAATATGCAGACACATGCATGCATACTGCATAGTGCATACCGTACACACACTTTTCCAGTGAAACTAACTGGAGTGCACCAGTAGTCACGCTGCTTTGCTCCACCCTCCCATCAGTTTCTCCATTCACGCCTGTCTCTGAGGAGAATTGCCCAGCGTGATCACATGAGACCAATCAGTCTCATTAGGTGTGTGTGTGTGTGTGTGTGTGTGTGTGTGTGTGTGTGTGTGTGTGTGTGTGTGTGTGTGTGTGTGTGTGTGTGTGTGTGTGTGTGTGTGTGTCTGTGTGCGCGCGTATACATACATACATGTCCCTCGAGTGCGTTGCGCTCTGGATGTGTCACGTGGCTAAAACATGGCATCGTTTGATTCAAAGCTCCTCTCGGACCTTGTCCTGTGGATTCGGGGAAGGCTGTGAAAACAGATGAGGTTCTCCTCCTCCTCCTCCTCCTCCAGGAGAGCCCGGTAATGAATTCCAGGAGGCTGAGCATGCTAACGAGTTCATTATTCCAGGACCGGTTCGGAGTAATTACCATTTTGCATCCAAAGCCATTCACAGACCGCGTTTGCTCTTATCAAATTAAGCCGAGCGTGAATTCTGATAAATATTTGCATAAGTGCGTGGTTGCGCACCGCCAACTGCCGGAGAAACTGAGAAATTGGAATGTTGCTTTGCTGTTTTGCTTGGGCACATCCCACAGTGTCCACGACCGTGTCCCAACTTTAAATGCATACTGTTCCTGGAAGTGTCTGTGCTTGAATGTATACAGATAGACAATAGGCAGCTCCCCAGCACCACTGAAGAGCTGAACTTGTGAACCTCTATACCCCATCTCTTTTCCATGTGTCTCGCTGTTGTATTTTGGAGCAATCATATCCTCTTTTCTCTCCCTGGTTCACTCTTTTTCTCTCTCTCCTATTTTCTTTTTCCACTTTTCCCCTCCAATTTAGTTAATTCCCAAGGCCCGCCGTGTCACTGCTGTCCCCTACTGGTGACCTTAGGGAGGGTGTAGGCGAGCGCTTGCTTATTCCCTTACACATGACACCACCACTCCATTTCTCTTCACATGACAGTGAGGATTTTCATGAGTACATGCTTTTCTTCTCACTTAATCTCCCCACTGTACGGGCATAAACATGTACAGTAGTAGTCGGCCAATTGAGTTCACTGGAACGCCGGGCTAAACCAGATGCACCACAGAGGTTTCAAACCCAAGTGTGTGGTGGGCAGGAACCACCCGAGCACAAGGTGTAATCTCTTTTTTAAAGTTTTACATACGATTACATATAGGATATCCCAGCAAGCAGTTATACATAAAATACTAGATCAGATAAGTGGTCTTGTTTGGAACACTATGATGATCTAAACAAGACCATCAGGCATCATTAATTATGAAGTGAATCAGCCCAACTGTACTGTGCATGTAGAGGCTGTGTCCATGCCACGGGGAAGTCACCACTATTTTAAATCATTGGATGTTTTCTAGGCCAAACCTTATACCCAATTACCCCTGCTCCTTAGAGAGTTTTTTTTTCTTCTAATCTCTGTGAATACCAGTACATTCTCTACTCTATCTCTTGTACCATTGTACCAAGTATAGTGTTAAAGAAACAACTAACTGTATTGTGACTGGAGAAAGACGCCAGTCCTGTTGTTTGTCAGCATCGGCACCAGATCCACAGCTCTTTTCAGTGCACACAGGTTATGATAAAACCACAACAAAGCATCTAAATTGTGACAAAGCTGACATGGCAACAAGGATGTATGCTCTTAAAATAAATGTAATACATAAAAAAACAATAAAATTGAGAAAGTGTGCAATTCAGAGAACGGGTGCTGCTGACAAGAAGTCCATCCTGGCAGATAAAGTGGTCGTTTTCTTGTGGCACCAGACTGTAGCAGTTGGATGCTAATACAGCCTGGAATTGGTACAAAACCCACTCTGTTGACATGACAATGTGTATTGTGTGTCCCCACCCAACCCCTGCCCTGATACAATGCACTGTTTGATGTAGTCTAACGCTGTGGTATTTACCACAGAGCCTCTTTGTAATCTTGAATAAATAGAGCTATGACTGGGAGTCCAGAGTTCTGCCACATTGTTGTGGAGCCGAGGGCGCACACTGTGAACCCCTGAGGTCAGAACTATGTCCACTCCTTGGTCCCTTCTGAAGTAGAAGAGCGAACATTTCAGAGGGAGCTTGTGCAGGTTTGGAAATGTATGGAATTAGGAATTACTGTTTTACAGATATGGAAATTTGGCAGTCTGGAACTTTTGCTTATCACAATAAAAAAAGAGAATAATAACGTGCAAGAATATATATACAAATTTAATAAATTGAACCAAAAAGCTTCATTAAAGTAAAGCGAGGTAATTTTTACGTCCAGTCTGTTTAACCACTTTGTTATTATATAATAATAATAGTAATAATAATAATTTATTTATAGAGCAGCTTTCATGACACAAGTGCAGGGCAAAGTGCTTTACAGAAACAAATACAAAAAAAACCTAAGCATATCAAACAACATAAAAATCTATATAGGCATTACATTACTGGTGATTATTGTGGGAGAAGTACGGTAGAATCATATTTATATTAGGTGTTAATTCTGACTATCAGAGTTAAGGTGCCATGTTCCAGGCCTGGAATGTATTGATTTCAGTACAGCTTGGTCTTATGCTTAAGCTAGCCCAATAGGCATCAGTCTAGTTAATAACAAATTAGAGTAAGATACTGTAGCAGATAACAATAAGTGTGCCATTGATAACTTTATTCAGACTAGATCCCTGGATTGAAACTAATTAAGCCAGTATTGTCAAAGACAGAGGGGGAGGTGTGCCCTTTGACGCTGACTATCCAGCAGGTCAGTATAAAAGCTAATATTGTCCGTCTCATTCGTATGTAATAACCAGTATACCAAGCAATCAGCAAAGGTAAGAGGCAGTCGTTAATTTATTTCGCACTGTGTGACTGTATCGCATGAGCATACCATCACACGTGCTCTGGTGGGATTTGTGTATTTAAAATTTGCAGCGCTTTCTATAGAGATAAATCGCAAATGTGAATCTGGGAAAAATATGTTAATAGAGTGGATTTCTGCAGGGTGAATATTTAGTTGCTAGGCAACCGTTGTTGGCATTCGACGGAAACCTTCATGTAAAGGAGTGGGTGGGGGGGGGGGGTGGAGGGGAGGCACCGAGAGATGATGAGTGGACTGAAATAGGCTGAATGGACAAAATGGCAATTTCTCCAGGTTTGAAGTGGCCGTGTTGTTTTTACAGATTGGTCCAAATGCAGGACAGTTCACCAAATCGGAGTCGTTTGAATGTCATAATGGTGTACCATAAGACACTTGAGATGTGAACAAAATGCTATGCTCAAAAACTATTAGCCGATCTACAATCTCAGAATGCATCGCTGTGTGATGCGTTGTAAATGAACTATTTTCGGTGCGCAACTAAGTATATACTGTATCAAGCTTTAACAGTGGTAGGTGTAAAATTGGTTGAAGATGCTCTACCTTTTCAGCTCACTACTTTGATAGTAGTTTAAGTGGTAGGGTGTCTGCTGCACATCACACAAGTCATTCTTAATTCTCTCACCGTGTGTGAAGTGCAGTTCCTTCACACCTGTTATGGCACACGCTCCGTATGGCAGGCTGTCACATCCTTCCTTTCCTTAACAGCGCCTCTGTTTTTATGTCACTTATTTTTGCCGGCTCATCTTAGGCTTCTCTTCACTTCTCTCTGCCCTCTGGCTATCAGCGGAGTCATCTCTGGAAATCGATGCAACTTCTTAAACACGGTACCTCCCCAATCCAAGTCCATTTTCTCCGTCAGAGATCTGATGTTTGTGTATTTATCATCTCGGGGCAGCAGCTAATGGTATTTGTAGAGTGAAATCGCTTTCTGTATGTATCCCCGTAATGGCCTCCGTTGCGTATCATCGCCAGAGGCACCCCATCTTGAATTGTGGAAGGATGGTTCTAATTTGGGCTAGCGGGTGACTCGGATGCCATCATCATGTGTCCCTCAGTGGGCTGCAGATGGCTGCTGAGGCATGGTGGCAGCATTGAAACACACACACACACGCACGCACACACACACACACACACACACACACACACACACACACACACACACACACACAGCCACAACACACACAGCCACAACACAATAATACATTAACTCAGGCAGATTCACTGGGCAGGGGGAGAAATTCAAGCTCGTCTCCACTCCACTACTGTCAAGTCATCATGCATGTGTGTATACCATGTGTATACCAAAGGTAGGCCAAGGTTTCTGTTCAAACCAAGCGGATCATTTGTCACCTGGTCACTAGGTTATGTTACTTACTTAGGACCTTTTAGGGCAGTCTGCCACAGACATTGCAACGGCTACTTCCCAGAAAACGGTAACTGATGGCTGTGAGAACCATAATGCAATGCTAGTATAACTCCTTCCGTTTTGTTCAAAATAAACTACCCAATTGAGCACGGCCTGAAAACAGAGACAAAAGCGAGAGAGAAGAGAACATCACCGTGGCAAATGAGTCACAAGTTGAGCTCTAGCTAGACGGGCAACCGTCACACAAGTGAGTGGAGAGGGTGGTCCCTGCATGATGTGCAGAAGGATGTGCGTGCACGTGTGTGTGTGGTGTGGAGGGGGATGTGGGTTGGTAGGGGCAGTGTGTCTGACTAAGGCCAGCCTGGAGTGCTGCAGTGGCTATTTTACATTCCACCGATTCCGCTATGGCTGGCAACTCTACACGCACACACACACACACACACACACACACACACACACACACACACACACACACACACACACACACACACACACACACACACACACACACACAGGGATCTCTCAAAACGATTGATACAAAGCTCCTGCACCGTACGTCGCTCTTCTCTATGCCAGTCACATGTGAGAGGTACCATGCGTGCACATCACATGCACGTAGGCAGCAGATGATAACACACCTCATCGGTATTCTGCAACAGGCACAAAGTAACCTTGGCAACGGCGTCACCTTGCTCCAGCGCAGTGGAGGCAGGAGGGAGATGAGGAATGTGTGTGTGTGTGTGTGTGTGTGTGTGTGTGTGTGTGAGAGATGGTGTGCATGCGCGGGGATTCTGCGTGCGTCGAGGAAAGATGGTGTGTGTGCGTGCGTATGGGGATTCTCCCCTGGTTAGTCTCCGGGGAGGTTAGGGCCTGGCCCCCTCTCTCTCTCACCAGGGGTCGGAGCTCTATAGAGACTATACATGCCTCCATGCGCAACCTGTCCAAAGATCAGCTACGTGACCCGTATGTGTTATTGGTTTGGGAGTCGTGTTGGATGGAGTGCTTGTCGGATGCTCGTCTAGAATCTCCATCTTGAGGAAGCAGCAGAGGAGCCCAGATGCTCGCAATGTTGGGCTTGCCATGCGCGAGTGGCAGCATGTCTGCAGGCCGCGTGTGATGACTGTCTTCTGTTATGTCCCCGGGTCTGATGGGCAGCCGCTGGAATCGAATCACATCAAACGCAATTCATCTCAGTCCCCCCCGACACGCACGTCACATGCACACGCACACACCCTGTCATCCACCCCTCAAGGAATTCTTTTGACATCCTTGGCACATGAGCTGACACGAAGGAAGCGGCATAAACATGGAGCAGAATGAGTGTGCAGGCGTGGGCAGGATGCAAAAATACATAAACAAACACAGTGACACACACACCTGTACACATACCTTATCACTCGCGGCCTGCGTAAATATAAGTCGAAGCAGCCCGCGTGCAGCCGACCACCTATAAATAATAACTCTGCCCCTGTAGCCCCACAACGCTTAGTTGAAAAGGACCTGGAACCCAGCGTGCACGTAACATACAATAATTTCTCCGGCAGACAGCCTGTAATGAGAAAGCTCCATTATGCCTGCAGCAGTAGTCTAGGTTCCTTGCCGCTGCTGCGGTAACAAGAAGACTCACCCCGGTGCGTGCCCGTTTTTCCTCCCGGAATTTTCCCCAGTGAGGGGGATAACTTTGTAATATGCTATTGGCTGTTTGTATTCTTTTTGGAAAAATATAAAAAGATACTCCTGTGGAAAGGCTATATTATATTACTTATATTGACCCTATAAACAATTTTGTATTATTTAGTATATGTAAGGTTTTGCCCCCTCAAATGGTACCTCGTCAGCTAATCCCCACATATCCTACAACAACTTCTGTGAACAGACTTCACTGTAGTAGCTTTTCATAAATTCTATTTGTACTTAGGCTGTCTGCTGTCATGAAAGTTTATAGTTAGAGAAATTCAAAATCCAGCCGTCTGCTGGCCAGCCTCTCCCACCCCTCACTAGGGAAAATTCTGGGAGGAAAACAGGGGGGTGAGTCTTCTTGTATTCGCTGCTGCCACTGTGAGGTCTCTGGCTCTCTCTTTGTTAGTTAGGGGAGAAAGCAACCTCACAGACATCCTCTCGCTCTCTGCTCGTTAGCCGGCAATAATGACTGGGCTGCAGGGAGCCAGGCAAACAGGCCAACGCAGCGCTGCACGCAGGCTGCCTGCGCTTCCTCCACGGCCGGGCCTCAGCAGAGCAGACCTTCGCAGGAAGGGGAACAGAAGCAGGCACCGTGGGGAACACGGAGAGGGAGCACATCCGACGGCCCCTCTTAAGGGGGGAGGGGGAGGGATGTTTCCATGTCACCTAATGGGTCTATACCGTACCGAGCTAAAATACACACACAAGAAACATGCCATCTAAGATTAGTGGTTCTCAAACATATTTATGTCAAGGACCTCTACATTAAGATGTAGTTGGCCACAGACTCCTGTTAAAAAAAAGAAGTCTGGGACCAAAGGTTTTTGTGACTCTTTGTGAGATTGAGAAATCGGCTAGTTTAGAATAGCTCACATATAAAATAGGTTTCAAGTGGTTAAATGTCACCTAGAGAACCCCATTCTGAAGCCTAGAACCCCACGTTCTAAAGCCTAGAACCCCACTTTGAAAACCCATGCTCTAAAATAACCACCTCACCCTGTTCCCTGTTCCCTGGAGGAATTTGATCAATGCTAGCTGAGTCGCACTAAGATAAGTGCCTACTTCTGTGCAAAATGCGCCTCATAGGTTTATGTGGTTCTCAGCTACTGTATCATCATGTGTTCCTCAAGATCTGATTAGAATTTCTAAACCAGGCAGCTGTTTCAATTAGAGGTAACTTGGTAACATGGTTACTGAATGCTGAAGGATATTTCAGCAGAATCAAATACAAAACACTAGACTTAGGCTATCATTTTCACTGCGAGTCAAAAATTAAAACAAATGCTCGGTAAGGTTTATTATTTTATTGCACACACGAACATTATGATTACACGTTCGGCAATTGTGTCCCCAGCAATAAGTAATTCCAATATCCTCTCTTCAGTGGTTTCCAGATGGTCTATGTTTTCCCTGGGTGCGTGATGTTGTATACACACACACACACACACACACACACACACACACACACACACACCTGCACCGAGAGGGATTATCATGTCTGCTTATTGCATGACCAGATCAATAATTCACAGGAACCACGCCAGCCACCTGTATTACAGTGTAATATTGTAGAGTGGCTTGTTTGTCACCATGCCCATAACATTGTCACTGCAGGAACGCAATGAGACCATTTGTTTGCCTCTTACATAATATACATTTCCAGGCCCTGTAGGGAGTGTATTATTAAGAGACATTAGTTCCATATCCTGCATGACCTCCCAAAAAAGCAACCATGACCAATGAATTATGAAAACAAAATAGAATGCTCTTGAGTTCCTTATTTGTTTCTGTATTCGACCTTACCCCCCCCTAGACTTTCGAGGCACAACCACCTATTCATTCCTTTTTGACTCCGTCTCCTTCTTTTTTCTTTCTTGTGGAAGCAGTATTGTGTTTTTGGCAGCACATTTTTATTTTAGTATTAGTCCTAGTCTCTTGAATAGTTTTCATTTAGTTTTAGTCACATTTTAGTCACCTGGAATGTTTTAGTGTTAGTCTAGTTTTAGTCGACTAAATATCATAAGATTTCAGTCGACTAAATTTACAGTTGATTTAGTCGAACAAAATGTATTTTGAAGGCCTTGATGCCGTCGTAACGACTGTTTTTTTTACTTACTGAAAATAAGATCCACAACGTGTCACGCTGCGACGTGGTGCAACTCGGCGTTGTGCATCGTCTATTTTCAGCATGCAACTAATTGTAAAATGACTTATACTGCATCTCACTAGTCCCTCCCTAACATTTTAGTATAGTTTTTATTTGTTGATGAAATTGTCAGTATATTTAGTCTTATTTTTTGTCATCATAGCTTAGTTTTTATTTAGTTTCCATTTAGTCGGCGAACATTTTTTGTCTTAGTTTTAGTCGACGAAATCAACACTGGCACTGAGACAATTTTGGACCATTAAGTTGAGGACCGGTAGTAGTCGGTGAGTGCATGACAGCCCAGGGCCTGAACATGCACAATGCGGGCCGGCTAGCCAAGGCATTTCTTTTGTAGCCTCATTCCCCTTGCTATAAATAAATACATGCACTTGTGATGAAATAAAAAAATAGCGCGCCATTACAGAAGGTGCATGGCAGGGCATTGGTGGGCTCACTAACTCGATAGCCCGGGGGTCAGTCAGAAGTTCAGAACCTATAGTGGACCAGGGAGGGAAGATCACACATATCTGCAGCAGCAGCGAGCCAGCCTCTGGGCCAAGTCCGCCCACATTCCCTCTCATCTACTCAGGCCGTCTTCTCTCTCCAACCTTTCCTCTCCGTTTCCTCCCTCGTTCCCTTCAGCGAGGGCCCATCCTTCATCTGGTCTGTTTACTTAGCACAAGGCTTGGCCGCTCCAAGGCTCACTGTGGATTCAGTGGAGAGGAGCGAGGACTGCAGCTCTGAAACACAATAGGCAGTGCATTATTGATTGTGTTTGTGAACTAACCTTGGTGCTCGGGAGTGCCTCAACCCCCCCCCCACACACCCCAGGCCCCGTGCATAATTTCTGCAGTGAAAATGTTGATCATCTCACCCTTTAAGGGAATATTGCCTGAACTCTTGAGTGCTTCATAATGATGCCGATGCGTCCACTTCGGCTCACTCTGCATCAAAACAACGTTGACGTTGATGTATTGTACACAGGTTCGTATACACATGTGTGTGGTCCATTCAGGGCTTGGCATGCTATACAGAGAGAGAGAGAGAGAGAGAGAGAGAGAGAGGTGCATTATAAATAGCTGCCATCAATCACAGGGATGTCCTTTAGTTGGCACACGTCAGTCCTGGAGGGAGAAATGCATATTCACAGTTTGAGTGTCACTCACCACAATCCCACCAGACACATGACAGCTGTACAAGGTGGCAGGACTACCCTCAGACTGGGTGCTGCAAACAAAGGCGTAGCAATGTCCAGTTGTAGGTTGATTGACTCTCCTGCACAGTCCATGACATCTAGACATGTGGCGGGAGAGAGAGTACAAGGAGCATTGCGGTTGACAACACTGACATGTAACAGTAATGGCGTGCAAAACTACGTAATTGTCAGACTTTTATTGGGAGGATGGCCCCTTGAGACGCAGCATCTCGTCCCATACTACAACATTACGGCAGTGCAAGTACACAGTACTAAAGACACAGGACATACACATGCAGGTACAGTTGTAGTTACCTACAGGGACATGGAATGTAACATTCATGACACAGAGAAGGGGTGTGTGTGTGTGTGGGAGGGGTGGGGGTGACAGTGGTATCTTCTCCTGGTCCCTGTGGATTTCATCTGGGCAAATCCTGGACATTGGCAAAGGGTGAAATAGCAATAGCATGTTGTTGGTGTGTTTATGAAAGCAAGTGAGGCAGCTGCTCCCAGCTGGATCAGAATGTTCAGCCAGCAGTGTTTCAGTCTCTCTCCCATCGCCTTAAGCTCTTTCACAAACTCGTGTTGTGTAAACTCCCGACCCTGGCTTTACTCAGACACACGAAAGGCTTTGGCAGCATTCGCCACTAAGAAAAACAAGGAAAAAGTACTGGACGAATGGAAAAACTCCAGTCACGAAAAGGCGTGATTTCATTCTATTTTTCATTTCTCTGTTTTATCCCATGAGAGAAAGGACAGAGCGTTGCGTGGTGGTGGTGATGCTGGTGGCGGGGGATTGTGTTTCGATGTGAGATTGCATCAGTTATAAGCGTTAGAGCTTCCTAGCACCTTGTGTATTGAGTTTCCTCATTTCTGCCGTTAGTAAATGTGATTTGAGCAACAGGTTCTGCTTAGCAGAAGGGTCTATGGGGAGGAGAGATGCGGAGGCCGAGGCTCCGCTAATAGGCGTCAGGGGAGATAGTGTGCCAGTATTTCTCCTTAATCGCATTTAGGGAAACCTCATCCATGGAAGGTGAGGCAGGGACTTATATTTCCTGAGAACCCTGGGTCTTTTTTTATTATTGTTCCCCACAAGGAATACAGTCAAACCTTTTAAGTCCGAGCCCATTCAGACACACAAAAAAGCCTTTGCTTGTATGTTGTTGTTGTTGTTGTTGATTTTTTTTAAACGAAAAGCTGCAAAGGGAATGTTTGCAGTGTAGCTTGTAATTGTCAGTTTCATCTCTCTAGCTGCCGACGGTATATGCGAGGAAGCAAGTGGAGATCAGACGTGTATGATTAGTGTCTCCAACAAACCAGAAACTCACCCAGTCAGATCTTTTTCTGCTGAGCCTCCCTTTACCCCGGTGCTGTGTGCTGCTATAACACCGGAATTAATCTCTTGGACCAGCTAAAGGCTATTATGCCAACTGTCACTGTACCACGGCGTCCCAGCTGAAGAAAACGCCATGCCAATGTCTGCTTGCGGAACACTAACATGGCCCCTGTGTACGTTGACTACAAAAAGGATGACAAAGATGGTCACATCAAGTGGAAGGAGCATCCATGCGGAAGTGGAAGGTCTCTTATTGGAGACGTGCGCACGGTGCCAGACACGATGCTGGGAACGGAAGGGGTGGGAGAGAAGTCAGGCGAGCGAACGGATTGCGACCTCAAGCACAAGTCCTGTCAATATGGCTTCCGTTCAGACAGGGGAGAGAGAGAGAGAGAGAGAGAGAGAGAGAGAGAGAGAGAGAGAGAGAGAGAGATGCTGTTTTGGAGGAAAAGCAGGAGCAGATGGAGTAGGAGCTATGGGACTACAGCCATTCCTGAACCCCACTACTTGTTTGGTCCAAATCCCAACCAAACTGAGCCTTTTCATAGCAGATATTTTGACGGATAAACACAGCTCTAAAACGAGAATATGTATTCTTTCAGAGCGAGCGTTTTTAAGTGGGGGGGGGGGAACAACAGGGAAAGGGGGGGGGGGGGGGGGGGGGGGCACAACATATTTTCAGATGGGTGGATCGGTGCAGAGATACAGAAAATTCTGGGGCTCTTTTGACATGAAATAGATTGAGAACCACTGACATAGAAAACATGAGGTTTTTTCATAAAACTGTCATGATTTCAGAAAGACATTTAGTAGAATCGAGCTCAGGTCTAAATGGTTTATGAGTCCGATTCAACTTTATTGTCACATCACAGGTTTACATGGTGCAAACCATAAAGGTTCTTACAGCTTATATATTTACTTATATGAATGGCTGCTGCTTATGTGAAAACAATCCATTTCTGTGTTGTGACCTCATAACTTCATATATATCCCATTAAGACCTGAGGACGATTCTACGAAAGTCTTCTAAATCCTAGAAGACTTTTCTGAAAAAACACAAGTTGGTATACATCAGTGGTGCTCAAATGTTTTCATGTCAAGGACCCCCAAAATATTTGTTGCAGGGACCCCCAGAAGCAAAGATTTTAGTTAAAAAATGTTTACTTTAAATATAGATATATTCAAAGATTTGCACAGAGTTTCACAATTTGTCAAAAATAACAGATTTACAAGCTCATGGAGACGCATAAAGAGATGTGTATAAAATAATGCTTTTAGCTCAAGTCTAAAATGAAACGGATGCTTTCCTGGATTTGAATGGGTTAAATTCCAAATCTAATGTGTAACATGAACAAGAACAATGCACTACTATCCTCAGTGTTCATTTAAACACTCTGAGTTTTACAGTGTAGCCCCCTGTGAGGACTCAACATCAGTCCATAAATAAACACGGTATCATGCTGCTTGCCAAAAGTCCTTCATAGGCGCTGCTTTTAGGTCGTGCTCTGACCTCATTTTGCCTCACCCCCCTTGCACTGAGACAAACTACGTGGCTGATTGACAGGTAAAGCCTGCCTGCTGCACCAGACTCCACCCATTATATTTGTGCAAATCAATTCAGTCCCACAGTTTTCTCAAAGCGGAGTTGATCTTCAAACAAGTTGAGCTTGGCATTGATCTGCCATATTTCTCATTCGCTCCAGAAAATTATTTGGCAGTCCCGTTTGAAAGAGGTGAAAACTATCTCAACCTGGGGACAGATTCATCCTGTATTCTATTTAACCTTTATTTAACCAGGAAGAAAGTCTCAACACAACAGGCAGCAACACAACATGGTTGAAGACACACACATTGCAATGGTACATAATATAATCATATAATATCAAAATAATGTATCAACATTCGTCACAAACCATAAAATCATCAATATTAACATTATTTGAATAAGTGCCAGCCCTAAATACTACTACTGTGCTGCAGTGTCTATTACTCTGTAATATGTTCATTAACCAGTTGACCACAAACATTTCTAAATTATTGCAAAGGAATTCCATATTGAGAAAGGACATTGAGGGGGCCGTTTCTGGTGAATACAAGGTTTTTCAACGGGCTGTAGCTGGCGTGACACTCGCGGTCGGCCTTTTCTGGCTTTTTCCGACACAACATCTGGGCATGTCACTACACACAGCAGTTTGTCATTGTAACATTCGGTTACGGATATTTGGCTCTTCAAAGTAAGTGTTACGCGAGATAAAACCTTGGCAATACGCTATCGAGGGATTAATTAATGCTGGCGCGAATTGAGTTTTAAATGTCATTTTCCACAATTCACTACGGGCTTTAGAGAGATAGTAGGAATAGATCTTGGGAATGAAGACAATAACTTCCCATAGTACTTTTTTTGAAGGATTGATGTAAGATGGAAGCAGACCAAGAATAGCATTATAAATATTAATTTGCCAATGGTTATGTTTCTAGGTGATTAAGGTGGTTCGTCCAACTTACAAAGAGAAATGTTGAGTAAGGGCTTTACAATGTGTAATAAAGCACAGTACTCCATTGTAGATAGTAGACAGTAAGTATCCAGTGTGTGTATGCATTTTGAATATCTATGCAACATCGCTATAGCCTTCTGGCCTTTAAAGGAAAGCAAGGCTTGTTTCTAAAATAAAGTAAAAAAAAAATCACCAGTTGCTGAGACTTAAATGAAAGAGTCATTACTATTCCTAGATACATGTTTTGCGATACACTAACTTAGAGCTCTGAAAAGTGGTAATAGATGGAGGCCTTGATTTTGCATTTGAAAACAAATCATGAGTTTTGTTTTGTCCGCATCCAAAAAGCTTTAAATCTCGCAAGGTATATTGTACGGTATTAAAATCAAGGTGTAGCTGACAAAAGAGCCTGACTTGGTGTAGAGACAGAGAATATATCACAGTAAGGCATGAAGGTGAAAATTTGCATTGGAAATATTTTGATCAAGGCTGTTGGGACTGGGTTATACTGTATAAAGTGTATATAATGATTACCTTTTACAAAGGTAGCCTAAAGGATTTGAGTACACTGAGGAGAAAAGAGAAGGAGAGTGAAAGACTGAATGGAGGTAATGTTGCAGAGACTCTTGAAAAGCCCCTGGATAACTGATGTTCAGGAAACACTGTCTCGCCCTCTATTCTGTGGCTCTAGTACAACCTCACTACTTCAATCAGATTTTTTCCTTCTTTCGCCCATCACATGTTACTTGAACCCCAGCATGCCAAAAATCTACAAGCTCACAATGTGTCGCAACACGATACGCTGTGAGCTTGTAGATCAGCTGTTTTTGGCGAAGAGATTTTGGTGTATAGACCGAAAAAAAAACCCAGTTGTAACTCGAGTCCAGTTCTCTAAAGAGTAGAAGGTTTTGAAGTGGTTAAGCTCTCATTCTATTTCTGTCCACCTCCTCCCGTGCTGTTTACTGTAGGCCTAATTCCCATGTGTTTCTGTGGTCTCTCTGCTGTGTAGCGCTCCTCCAGCTATGGCCTGTGGCTCCATCGTTCTGAGCCCCAGTCATTCAGGCCCCTGCCTTGGGGCGAGGGACGCACCATGCATGCTTGGGGCTGGGGGGCTATTTCTGGTCTCGGCCGTGGTATGACGAGAGTTAAATAAATGCCGCAGCCAATGACAACTGAGGTCAGGAGTGTGGCCAGGGGAGGCGGGCGGCGCTTGGCAATACTGCTTTATTGCCCCGGAAACTTTGCACACAAGTTATTGCACTGGAGGCTGGCTAACCCCCCGTTCTCCTCCATCACGGATTTATTGGAAGATTGTGGCGGCTCGGACAATTTCTCAGTGTGTCTCACTCTGCCGCCTGCCGTCCCCTGACCACTGCTAGCTCCAAACTCCGACACATTCCTTCCGCTTAAGTTGACTCGTGTTTCTCTTCTATTTCTCACTCTTCTTATTTCCCCTGTTGTCTTTGTTCTCTTCCCTCACTGTCATGTCTATCTGCATCATCATATACAGTATGGTACATGTGAATTTAATGTAATGATCTTCTTTACCTGACTGCACAGTGCACACCGATCAGTGTGTGCACTGTGTATTTACCACGTGACTATTTAGTTTTTAGTGTGTGTGTGTGTGTGTGTGTGTGTGTGTGTGTGTGCGCACACATGCGATTGCACGTCATGCATGTTTATAAGAGTGTGTGTATATGCATATAGCAGACAGGACAGTAGCACCGGATTTAGATTTATTATGTCAAGTCTGGGGTCAAAGTAAATTTGGTCCATAATTTCCCCACTGTTGATTACCCTACTCTGTCACGCAACTATAGTGAATAATCAACTCCTAAAGATCCTTAGTGCTGATAGGGATGATTCTTCCACATCCCTGTCCTTTCAATGCATTAAGCTCCTCTTGTGTCATGATGCATTTGGGTGCTTGACTGGCATTGACTCTTTTGCTCCGTTTCCCTTTCCGTGCAACACAGATACTGTACGCTCACGCATGCACGCTCGCTCACTCACTCACTCACTCAGTCACTCACTCACTCGCTCGCTCACTCACTCACTCACTCACTCACTCACTCACTCACTCACTCACTCACTCACTCACTCACTCACTCACTCAATCACCTTGGAACAGGGGCTACTCGATCTCCTAGCACAGTGAATTTACAATGCTGCCCTTGACCGTGTCAGAGGCCCCGCATCCAGCTCCCCTCATCAGAAGACGGATTGGCCTGGCAGTTGGGGCCCCTCCACCCCCCGGTCCATGCTTTATTTGTACATAAAACCAAATGAAACGGGTGAATGATGGGGCTCTTTTACTGCTAATCATACGTCCCTTGATCCCAATTAAAACCTTGTCCGCATAAACTGCGTCTGCACAAACGCACCCCCTACCGCCCAGCGGGCCAGTGAGTCATGTGCTTTTGTGTGACAATGCGCAAGCGTGTCCGGATCCTTTAGCGTGAGTATGTGCGTCGCTGTGAGAGTGCGTGCACTTGTCAGTGTGTGTGTGGACTGCGTGCACGTGCGTGCATGTCCGTCTGTGTGCACGTGCCTGAATGCTTGCTCGTCTCTCTTGCTGTCAGCAAATTCTCCACAGAGATAACCTTGAAGGAGAGAGGCTGTGTGCTTAGCTGTGATACTGAATGCCAAGCTGCAGAGGGCTTTTGCACGCGTGGCTGGAAGTTCTCTCTGAAAGGCCGTTGGCCACTTTCTCTGAAACTTAATCCCAAAGTTGTAATCATGACAGAGGAAGTAATCCCTGGTGACGCATCTGAGAAACTGTTCACCAGGTTGGTTCGGGTCAAATACGGACCGGAGCCCCTCTTGTGGAAAAGGCTACGTGCTTCTGATATGCTCGCTGTACAGGCAGGTGGTGCGTGAACCCACAGTATATAGTTCTTGGGTAAATCTGCCAGCTCACTTTAGTTTCTACACAGTAAAAATGTACACTTACCAAAGTACAACCAAATTATCTGGCTACATTTTGTAGACTCAGCGTTACCAACGGATACATTAACTGAGGATCTTACTGTGTAGAATTGCTAGAAGGCTCTTTAGATGCCTGCCCTCAGTGCCTGCCCTCCTGAATTTTCCAATTATTACCTTTTTACCTTACCCGGTATCTGTTGACACCAGACACTGCAAAATATGTAAATGCACCGGAGGCCACAAAAGTACAAAACCGAACCGATTAGATTTAGTGGATTGTGTGAAAATACAGTTTGGTTGGAAATTTGTGAGCGGCCCAACTGTATGTTTATAGCTTTTCCCGTTGAAGCGGGTAAATACATTCTTCCTAACCCCCCCCCCCCCCCATCCCTCTCTCTCTCTCTCTCTCTCTCTCTCTCTCTCTCTCTACTTTTCTTTATCCCACCCTCCACCTCATTCCCACGCCTGGGTTTCACTTTGTCATTTAGCCTAAGTTAATGGACTCCTGCACATTCAGCTTGGATGTTGTGAAGTAAACAGCAGCTCATGAAATATTCACCACACTGCGCGTGTGTGTGTGGAGCGTGTGCCAGCCATGCTTGATGACTCCCACTCACTTCACTCACTCACTCATACCCATACATGGATGCAGGCACGCATATAAACTGCCAAGACAACCCAAAAAGTGCCTTCCCATCTTGGCTCCATGCCACAAGTGAAGTGAAATGGAGCATTGGGAGGGGAAATCGCTCTACGCTACTGCGTATGAGTCAGATGTTTGCTGATATTATCTGCTCACACTGAAAGGGTTTGGTGGAAGCGTTGGCATCATCCACTTTGTCTTGGCACATCTGTGGCTCATGTTTTTTAATTGCTAGATAATTGGGCCCTCTGCCCAACGCATCCTCAGTCAGGCTTGTGACCGGAAAGTTTGAGTCTAGTGGCTTGTTGTTAAGAAGAAAAAAAAAGGCCAGGAGAGGAACGATGTTATTGAATTGGTTGCAACTTATTCTCACCTGCCTGGTGGCTCAGACACCACATGCTGCTTCTGAGTCATCATGTTCGAATTCTGTTAAGTCCTGCATGTGTGTCTCCCTTCTCCTCTGACTTCTTTTTCCTATCATTCCACCAACAGACTTGCCAAAAAAAAAGAAAGAAAGAAAATCTTTAAAAAAAAGAAATGCGTGGGACTTACAGTGTGTGGTTGTGTATATACAGTAACTATGAATGTTGCTAAAAAGATCAAGCATGACCCACGGCGAACCGTCGCCTTCAGTCCTGTAAAATTTGTGTAAATGTTTAAAAGGTCACCGTATCGCTGCCCTCACCAGCTCGATCATACCCTGATGTTGAAATAAACTAGGCTGATCACCATCCAATGCAAACACGTGAAATGTGTTTGTATCAGACAGGGGACAAACGTCACATTAACTGTAACCTGGCGTCACCAGGCTTTGCATCAGACCGGGGACAAACGTCACATTAACTGTAACCTGGCGTCACCAGGCTTTGCATCAGACATCAGATAAACGTCACATTAACTGTAACCTGCGTCACCAGGCTTTGCATCAGACCGGGGACAAACGTCACATTAACTGTAACCTGGCGTCACCAGGCTTTGCATCAGACATCAGATAAACGTCACATTAACTGTAACCTGCGTCACCAGGCTTTGCATCAGACCGGGGACAAACGTCACATTAACTGTAACCTGGCGTCACCAGGCTTTGCATCAGACAGGGGACAAACGTCACATTAACTGTAACCTGGCGTCACCAGGCTTTGCATCAGACATCAGATAAACGTCACGTTAACTGTAACCTGGCGTCACCAGGCTTTGCATCAGACAGGGGACAAACGTCACATTAACTGTAACCTGGCGTCACCAGGCTTTGCATCAGACAGGGGACAAACGTCACATTAACTGTAACCTGGCGTCACCAGGCTTTGCATCAGACAGGGGACAAACGTCACATTAACTGTAACCTGGCGTCACCAGGCTTTGCATCAGACAGGGGACAAACGTCACATTAACTGTAACCTGGCGTCACCAGGCTTTCCACCTCGGAGGAAAGCCTGGTCTATGTTCCAAAATCGCCGTGTGAACCGGTCTGGTTCACTGATTTGTAGTCGTCAGGCAGGAAACAACAAGGCGGAATAAGAAGTACATTCATAGTACTGATTCCGCCTTGTCGTTTCCTGATTTTATTTGGCATGTTGTGGTGTGCACAGAACACTGCAACCAGTTATTCCTCCACAGCCATATATCACACCCAACCACCACCCCATAATGTACTGTCTCCTTGCATGACCCCACTGGCACTGCCCCTGGCAGCATACGCTAATACAGGCCACATCAATGTGCATGAGCATACATTGACAGGACGAGACATACAGTATGCACAATCCATAGATTAGTGTATCCCAAACAGTGGGCCGTGGATCCATTTTGATGGCTAAATATCCCTTCATGTTTTGTTTCCTACAGTAGTCTTTTTATCATTATTATAATTTGTATGATTTATTTCATGAATTAACCCATTTTGGGCGGGAACCCCTTTTGGTGTTAGCATTATGTTATGCTTAGCTATTGAAAAATAGCAGATCTACAAGCTCATAGCGCGCCACAGAGTGGCGCGCTACGAGCTTGTATAGGTCTGCTATTTTAGAAAAATCGAAGAACGACTGACATAGAAACATAGCTTTTTCAGAAAACTGTCAGGATGTAGAAGACATTTTTAGAATCTGATCTCAGGTCAAAATAGGTTGAAAACAAAGAAATATCATATTAGAAAAACAAACATTTAAGAAGTAGTAAAAATAGCTGATTTCTCTTTTGGGATCTCAAGCTAAAAAGTTTGGGAACCTGGACAGTGGTTCCCAAACCAGAATGTTCCACATTCACAGAGGTCTTTCTCAGCCCTAGCCACCATAGGCCATGCCATGCATAATTCAGTGGTGAGGCTCAAACCCGCTGCTTATTGCCTGCAGACCGGAGCCTGCTGATAGATGACCTCTGCTGCTAGCGCATACCGTGTCCACCAGCGGCACGGTGAAAGCAGGTCATCCCAGTTGACCCTCCCCCATCGCAGAGAGGCTCCCTGCTTGTTGCAGCTGCAACCTGCAGCAGCATATAGGGGGACAGTTAAGAGAGTTGTTCCAATATGCCAGTCAATATGCCAACGTTCACATGACCACGTAATTAATCACGTAGATACTGTACAGTGTGTCATTTACACTAATACATTATTTTGTATTTTGAATGCTTCAGTTGATTTTGCACTACTGTGCTCTCAGAGTTCCACTTTGAGGACCGCTTTCCCAGATTGTTTTTAAATGACACACCGTTATCGGAACGGTACTCCTCTGTATTGACCGATACGCAAGTTATAGATATCGGAATCGGTATTGGGAAGGAAACAATATAGTGTCGGTACATTCTCTACGGTTCACCCTGCGCTTTTCCAGCCAGCGTCGTCCAGCTAGGCCCGACCCAGCTGACCACCTCGCCCGCAACAAGCGGTGTGAAGGCCATCGTTGGGGGAGGACAGTGCTCCATGGGTGGGCTTGGGTGTGGCTGAGTGGTTGAGTCTGGTTTCCACATGAGGGTCTGAGTGGGGGCCACAGTAGGTGTGTGGATACGAAAAGAGTATAATATGGAGAAAGAAAATACACATTATCATAGCCAACTTCTCTAAAAGTTCACTTCACTGTCAGCAAGTCTGTGGCATGGTCCAACTTCAAATGATTTTGCCCCAGCAGGGACTTTTATCTATCTATTTAAAATAAATGACATTATAATTTTCCATTAATTATACAGCCCTATTCATTGCCAGTCAAGATCTTGAGTCAGTGAGAGTTGGTGTCAGCCCGAGAAAATGCAATAATCTTATAGATTGCCTACTCAGTCTGGCGGCTAGTATGATCATTCCAGCAGTTCATCAGTGGAAGAAATTGCAGTACAGTGTCATTTTCTTTTCAGTCAGGCGCAGGCCTCATTTTTCCAAGAGCTGAGGAACAACACAGTCGGTAACCCTCACCTCTGCATCAATCATGGAAGTCCACTCTGGATCCTATCTAAGGCCTTCTGTCTCTTCACTCTTTGCCACTTCAGCCTGAGCTCACAGGGATTTAAATGCACTTACAGTAGTTATTCTGCTAGTGACATAGATAAATGAGATAGTGTTATAGCTAGCAGCTAGAAATCATGTTAGTTGTATTTTGGATAGGGATGAGTGCCGTTAGAAATGGAATGGATCTATACCGATACTGCTCATCGATATTGAGAGTACTCCTCTCCAGAATTTAGTGAGAAAAAGGACGTCAAATTATTTAAATTCTTCATTATTACTTTGGTGAGAGAGCCTCACCTGCTCTGTGAATCCTCCCAACACTAGAGCCTATAATCACTAAGCTTCATAAGTTAATGTGTTAGTGAGTTAAGCTAATAGGCTATAAGAGCTATGCCATTATGGGTGCATTCGGAATAGTGCACCGGATTGTGGCTTCTGTGATACACAGTAGGTCAGAAGGATTGCCATAGTGGCATATGCGATACACAATAGGTCAGAGACATAGATGAGGATAATTAAAAATGGTTCATTGATTCATTCATCAAATTAAGGCCCGGCCCTACCTGTGCCCTCATCAAACCCTGTACATTCAAGACACTGCCACCGCTGCCACCCTTAGATCTCCATATATGGAGCTGACCTGTTCTGACATTCCATATGTTGATCTGACCTCATCAAACCCTGTACACTCAAGACATGCTCCATATACAGTTTGGCCAGTGCACGTGCCCTTCAGGGCGAAGTCGCTTCTCGCCGTCTTACTGGTATTGACCCTTATGTTAATTTTTTTTCATGTCAGCTGGCCTAAAACTCAAAAAGGTGTATGCACGGGTGAAATTGGTATTGTTTACACATTTATAAATATTGCTCAACAAATAAAATACAAAATAATGGTGTGAGAAAACATATACAAAAATACATTCATTTTCTGTACACTGTTAGGCATTTTGCAAATGTATGCCAATTTCAGGAGCATGTCAATAACGGTTAACCGCAACAGTAGCTAGCACTAGTGCTTATCTTAGCATTTTGTTTGGCATTTGCTTTGGGATATCATAACTGGCAGCAGGTGCCCACCGCCCTCCAAACGGCTTCATATTTATCAGTTTTAGTCTACTGAACACAAACCTCATTATGGCTACGGAGACTCCTCACACACACTGACAACGGTTTCTCAGTCTGCCTTTTAGTAAGCTCCCTGTCGCGCTTTAGCTGGCACAGCGCTACCCGCTCAAAGCGCTTATTTGCCATAATAAAACACAGCTCAGCATATCCCTGCATCCTGCATACATAAAGAGGAAGCTACCCTTGTGTCAGCTTGGGTTAGCTCAATAACGGCGGCACCGTCGAGGGAGCAGGGAGCCGGCTTTGAAGCGTCTGTGTATCAAATACCGTTCAACAGCAATGGCTATAACTTTGCATTGTCTCCACGACCCCGTCAGATCTATTCTGAACAGCCGTGCCGGTGAAGCTTGAAGCCCTCTTCAGTGGTATTAAGAGTGAATGTGGCACCATTTATGTCCTACATACCATCTGCGTTGTCGTGGTCTACATGGTGAGGTACTGTACAGTACGCTTAACCTACTTCTACCGTCCCAGGCCTCTGGAGGACCGATCTCCTCCGCCTTGCACGTCATTACTGCAAGAAGTCCAGATCCATGAGGACGCAAGGCCCCTACCATTGATCAAATGATGGATGTAAACCACAAGTTGCTCAGTGTACCCTTATCCATTCGGAAGTGTGTGAGAATACCACAATAATCTGTAAAGGTCCATTTGTACACCCATTTTGAACTGACCTCAAAAATAAATAAATAAATCTTCTAAATCCTCCAGTTTTTCTGAAATAAATATTTTCACAAAGTTTCAAAAATAGCAGACCTACAAGCTCATAGCGCGCCACTCGGTGGCGCGTTATGAGCTTGTAGATCTGCTATGTTTCAATAGCTAAATTATAACATAATGTTTAAAACACCAAAAGGGGTTCCCACTCAAAATGGGTTAAATCATTGGACTTTACAGTGCACGTGGAATTTGTGACACATGCGCGCAGACACACACATATGCAGCATGCACACACGCACACAATGAGATGACGACAAGACTCACACTGCTAATGCCGTCATGCACGCGTGCACACTCACAGTTCACACACATACAGACGCATACACAGATTACACACACCAACCTGCCATCCTTGATCCGTCAGACCAAGGTTGGCTAATAAAGCTGGCACATGTCCGCTCCTGTCTCCCCTGCTGCTTGTTGCTTTTGGGGATGAAGGAGGAAGTGATGATCAAGGGATTTGGTTGCCCACCTACCCTGGCTCCATTCCGGATCCACTGAGCTCAACCAAATCACCTTGACAATGTGACAATGTCACATTCGGCAGGGTGGGGGGGTTTGGGGGAACATGCTCAATGCCAGATCCCATCCCTCACCCCGAGGGGGTAAGGGGGGGGGGGTTGCTGTCAAACCCATTAGTTCCCAAACTTTTTAGCCTGTGACCCCAAAAGAGACACTGTTTGCCCGGCACCCAAGGCGTCGCTTCGCGCTGCATTGTGAGCTTGTAGATCAGTTATTTTCACTAGCCTACTTCTTAAACATTTGTTTACTTTATTTATTCATGAAATCACCATTAACACCATTTACATTTGTTTTTAATTCATGAAATGTTGTGCTTTTATGGGAATGATTGTTATTGCCTCAGACACATATTCATAATATCATCATCTGTTTTTACGTCTGGGTACAGGCACGTCTCCTCAAGGGACTTGGCTCTGATCCGAACCCATTGAAGTTGGAACACGTTGTGACTGCATGTCCTTGCTGACAGATTCATTATGCCATCTACAATATTGATACAATTTAATAAACTACTGAGTTTCATTCCAATATTTTGTATTGGAATTTGTATTGTGCTTTATTATATTATATGTATTACTGATGAATTGAGGACAGTGGACCCCAATGGAAACAAACCCAGGCTCGTTGTGTTATCCTTTTACCATAACCTTTGCTGTACTGTTAACAATGTTGTTAACAAGGTATTCAATCAATCAAAAGATAAGACAAAAAAACAAAATGATGCAGGACTGTGGTGTGGTGTGGGAATAACAGATGATAGATGTGTTGTACACTACATGCCCCCCCGTGAGTTTGTATCTATGCGCTTTCATTGATTCTTGGAAAGAGGAGGCACACGGGGGAGACATTTGGCAGTTATTGATGTACGCGAGTGCAAGATGAAGCATCCATGTTCATGTCTACAAGTTGGTATATGAGTGTGCCTGTATGTGAGAGATTTAGCCGTGCATGTGCATGCACGTGCGTGCGTGCGTGTGTGTGCGTATTTCTGAGAACACAAGTGTGTTACTGTAAGATGACTGCATATGCAAGAAATTGAGGAAACGTTTGTGTGGGGCATTGTCTGAGGCATGTCTGACACTGCACTCTGCACAGCTCTGCAGGAAGAGCATTTATATGAGTTGTCAAGTTCGCTAGCTTTTTTTGTTTGTCTGTTTTGTTTGTTTGCTTCCCTTTGGGCTGACTCACTGGCAAACTGACTGATTTGTGATACCACCAAAAGTCCTTCTGCTTGACTGACTCCTGATACCTGTCTTTCCTTGTTTTTGTTTTTTCTCACAGAGGCTACAACTCCAGTAGAAGAAACAGACGGGCCTGACGGGAAGTGACGGGGCAACGTAACAGAGAGATGCGGCCAGGTCGGCGGGCGGCGGAAAGAGTTACCATTCACGTTCAGCGCACGTCTCGGAAGTGGGAGGGGCTACTAAGTCCGAAGACCTCCAGTGGGCTGGTTGTGCAGCTCAGACCGATGTCTTAAGTATGCGGGCCAGAAGTGACTCTACTACACCGAGCTTTACCTGAGAAACGCTGTCACCCCATCCCACCCCCCCCCCACACACACACACACACGCACACACACACACACCACTCATCTGCCACACCAGGGCCAAGCATGCCAATGGCAAGGGCGCCACTGTTGCACACGCTGTCACGCTTGTTGTGACGGAGGCACGCGAGAGCGCGTGTGCCGCACGTAGGACAGGGGAGTTCGGAGTCTGGGAGGTCTGGGAAGGTGTGGGGGGGGTGGGCGGGCGGGCGGGTGTTCCGGCCGAGAATCGAGCACCGTCAGTTGAACCATGCGGCCCTGGGCAGGTTCGTGGCGTTGGATTACCCTGGTGCTGCTGGCCTGGGGCACGCTGCTTTTCTACATTGGGGGTCACCTGGTGAGAGACAGCGAGCATCCAGAGCGATCCAGCCGAGAGCTCTCCAAGATCCTGGCCAAGCTGGAGAGACTCAAACAGCAGAATGAAGACCTACGGCGCATGGCTGAGTCCCTCAGGTAAAACTCAGCACAGGAAGGGGGGGGGGGCGTGTGTGTGTGTGTGAGAGAGTCCCTCAGGTAAAACACAGCACAGGGTGTGTGTGTGTGTGTGTGTGTGTGTGTGTGTGTGTGTGTGTGTGTCTCAGGTAAAACACAGCACTGTGTGTGTGTGTGTGTAAGGGTTGTGTGTGTACATACACCATATTCTCGTGTGGAACCAAATGCTTTAGATCTGACTGCTACTGCTCTATTCAATTCACTTTGAACTCCTCGTCAACGCAAACATACAGTACAGTACATCCATACAGCGTGAAGACAGCTGGTCTCCCATTAATGTCCCTTGCTTTTGTAATTATTCAGCATTTGGCTCGGAAACAAAGGTGGAATTCATGGGATAAATAACATGTTCTGCCCTCGGATGGCGAGGGTCCAGATGGGTCCCCATCACCCCGCGTGGTTGTGGCTTGGTGGAGGATTCAGCCGTTGTATGTGCTTGGGAAGTTGGGACCGAAGCCTCCATCGTTGTTTATCGGGGGCGTCGCGATATAGCGGCGTAACAGCACGGCCTTCCTGGGCCCCACGAAGGTTTAGCGAATTATCCGGTACAGCATGCCAAAAGCAGCCAACTGCCGTGTTGCGTTTTTAAGCTTTGGAAACCATCCACACTGTGAGGGATTATTTGTGTGTGTGGGTGTGTGTGTAGCCTACTGTGTGTGTGATGTGAGTCTTTCAGAAAATGAGGCCCAAGAGAGGCCTCCAGTCATGTCTCTTATCTGTGCATCAGAGCTCTAATAGCCACAAAGAGGCTGTTAGGGAGCTGTCCGTCATCCCCAGCCAAGGTCCTTAACCGTTCATCCCACCCCTCTCTCTGCCATACCCTCCTCTCCCTCCGCCCATTCACTCTCTCACTCTTCTTCTTCTTCACCTCCTCCTGTTCCATTTTGCCCTTCACTCCGCCACCAATCTGCTGACAGAGTGGTGGATCTGGGCCAGACTCCCATCCAATGGATGGTCCCACCGGGGCTCACCGGGCGACACCACGCACCGGGCTGTGCGCCTGGCGCCTGCCTGCCCCACTTTACCCGTGCAGGGCTTTGGCACTGATCCTTCAGATGTATACAGAGAGCATGTACTGCATAATATATACGCTCTCCTCTGAGACCGGTCGAGTTGCAGCCTTCATGAACATTGCATTGAATATTTTTGAATAATTTTAGTATAAAATATGGTGGTACAGTAGCAGGTCAGATGATCATATTTGACACATTAAGCTGTGCATGTGGCTTTATAGTACGAGTGACCTTACTGTGAACTGAACTATAACGATTGAATAGCTATTATCTGTAGGGCATCTCTTGTCCCCTGGATTCCATAAGGGACTCCCAGTGTAACTCCATTGAGGTGGCCTAACATCCCGTTGCTTTTTCTTTTCTGCTGTGGGCCAGCCGTCCGTCCATATTCATCTAATGTGAAATTGTCAAATAAATTCAATCAGTCAGTCAATCAGTCCGTCGACCCCACTAGCCTACAGTTTGGTACAGAGATAAGCACATCGCCGGCGGAGTCAGTCGGGATTCAGTGTCACTTATCTGAGCGACAGACAGCAGGCCGGCCGGCCCACCAATCACAGGGCAGTGTTAATCGGAGGTGAGATTCGGGTCGAACCGGAGCAGCCCGCCCCGGCTACGCCCCTCTGCTCTGCTGTCAGTCACCTCGGGCAGGGCGCCGCATGCTCCCCGCCGAGAGGGATGACACACACCGAATCCACCATGTGACAGCGGAGAGAAAGAGGGGGAGAGAGACGGGGGAGAGTGACAGCCGGCCTGAGCGATGAGGTGCCGATCGATCCCCAGGCACGAGGGATGGATGGTAGGGAGGCAAGGAGCGATGCAGTGGAGGCGGCGAGGAGGACGAATGATGGATGGATCCAGGACTGCAACCATGCTGAGAGTTGAGAGAGAGAGAGAGTGGTTGGGGGGTTGGGAGTGGTAAATGAGGATGGTGAGGCTGAAGGAGATGAGCTGCACAGAACGCCACATGGCACAGGTCCAGAACTCCGCCATATTGGATTTCAAGTACTTTTCAGAGTTAGTTTGGATGTTTTTTTTTCTGCCTAGACAGTCCCTGCAAGGCTGTGTTACGCTAAACTGACCTGATGCGACAAACCCCACCCATCTGCTACCCACTGCAGGTAAAACAAATGCTAAGTGTTGTTTGTGAGTGCCAGCTTGTCCAGACAGGGAGAAGGAAGAACCCGGGAGGTGCGCTCAGTGAAGCACAGATCTCTGCCAGGAGGCACAACCATACAATGTGATGTGTGTGTGTGTGTGTGTGTGTGTGTGTGTGTGTGTGTGTGTGTGTGCGCGCGCGCGCGCGATGACGACACAGGGCAATTGCCAAAGGTGTGTGTGTGTGCACGCAAAATGACACAGGGCAATTGCCAAAGGCCTTGTGTGTGCGTGCGTGCGAAATGACACGGGACAATTGCCAAAGGCTGTGATAATGCCTTATGTGTCAATTATGTGTTGTCTGTACACGGCCAGGATCTGAATACGGAATCAGGACAGGAATGTAAATGACAGCAGCTCCCTTGTCTGTCCAAGTAAAAACAACATGATGGTTACCAGCCCTGTGTGCCCATACATACAGATGCAACAAACAAACATGCTTGTTCCGGTTGATGTTGAGTATACTGCACACAGCACTTTGGTGTATCACCTATCCAGGGACCTCTGCAGGGCAGGCTTCAGGGTCCAGCATCCACAGAAAATGTATAGTATAGTACTATAGTCTGCCTGAGAGAAGAAGCTGAGGGGATTGGACTTCCCCACAATAGCCATGCCGCTCAGAGCCCTCCATGCGAGCGCCTTACTCAATGTAAGATCTTGTGCTGTCGAGTTGACCCATGACTCATGAGCCCAGGTATTTGAAGTCATTGACACTTCTTTCAGCACAGTGCCTTAGCCTCCTGTTGTTGCTAGAGGTGGATGTTGTACAGTAGGTGATAACATACTGGGCATTTAGCCTGAGATCAACCTTGGCACACACTGTCGCCACTCTAGAGACAAAAGGGCTTCACGAGTCAAAGGTTTTTGGGGAACGGGGAGATGAGGTGACATTTATAGATGGCACCATGAATGCCTGCGGATACTGTATACCGAAATACTGGCTGACAAAATGACTCGACTCAAGCCTTGCAGTAGTGGAATATTCCAGAGTGATGATAACGATCCAAAGCACAATGGCAAAGTCACAGAAGAGTTTCTGAAGAAGAAAAAAAGTGAAAACTTATTACCTGACCAAGTCAAGTACTGTATGTCCCCTGACTGGAATCCATTAGAACACCTTTTGTGGTGTTTTAAAGACACAAACCCCTCCAGAAATTGGTGCAGCTGAAAAACAATTGTTTCTGAAGAATAGCGGAACATTTCTCCGGGGGGGAAGGGGGGGGGGGGTGTGTGCGTGCGGTGTATATACTGTATACATATGAAAATTCCCCCCCCTCCGCTATGGGAACCGCGGTCAAAAGGCATTATGCTATTGCCAACTTTCGTTACATGCACATTACACACTGCCATTATCCTTATCCCTGGAAAGTAGAACATCTACCGTGCTCAGGGATTTCCCCTCCCCTTGAACTGGTTCCTTTACCTAGCAACACTATTCACGTGCTCCAATATACTCAAGGCGCACAGAAGTAGTCATTACATGTATTGTCTTCGCGCATGTAGCTTTACCCGATTACAATCACTTGCTTGTTATGACAACAACATAGCAATTTAAGCTTGAGCTTGCTGCTGTTTGTCCCTTTGGATAATAGGAGTGTCGGCTAAATGCACTGTAAACAAACAGTAGTTCTTGTCGAGAGTCTGGAGAACGGGACAGCGAGCTGGCCCTTGTCCTGCTGTGCCTGAGGTGACAGTGGTGGAAAGTAACATAAGTACATTTACTCAAGTACTTGTGGTCTAATTCTGAGGCGCTTTTCTTCTTAATACTTTACTCTAATACTGTACATTTACTCCACTACTTCTCAGAGGAAAATATTGTACTTTTCACTCCACTACAATTATTTGAAGTCTTTAGTTACAAGTGACTTTGTAGACTTAGATTGTTATTACAGAACGGGTTCATTCATTTCATTTCAAACTTTATTTATTCTCGAGAGACATTGAGGTTTCCCTCATTTGCATTGGCGTCAAGTACAACATAATACAACATTTTCAAAGCAATAAACAAAAACAACAAAACGGAACAGCAGCATTTCCTCATTTTGTGATTTAATACATAATATAGTTGCAGACACTTGGGTCTGCAATCAAAGACTTAAATTGACCGTATGTAATGGGAGAGCAGATCTTTAATTTCAGCTGTAAGTCATTCCACGTGGTTGGGGCACTAAAACAAAAGGCTGTTTTCCCCAGTTCTATTTGGAACCTTTAGTATAAGCAGCCAGTGACTGGAGCGTGTCCTATACTGTATGTTCCAGGATTCCAATCCAGCAGAGCTTTAATATACAACGGTAAAGTCCCATCAATTGCAAATAGATACAAATCCACCGTGGTGCATCCGGCTTTGTCGAGCGTCTGCACCAGGGCTTCCCAACCTTTCTATTATCACGGATCGGCTGACAGTACCAAAATCTAACCCACAGAAGACGGTTGACTGGCCTTAGTAAGTAGCCTACCCGCTGCTATATTATTATATCACAATATAATGTTATATCTTTGACCTAAAAGTCGTTATATCAACAAGGATAGTATGATTAAAAAAAGGTTAGGCCTATATGTCTTTTTCAAAAATGACTGGACATTTTAGATTTAACATGCAGAGTGACTGGGTTACATCATCTTCTGATACTTGAATGTTTTGAAATGAAATTGACTAAATTGTAGAATTCACAATAAATAAATAACATTTTGACTACCAGACTTTTACTTCTAACAGAGCTACGTTGTAGTACTGCTTTTGAGGTACTTTTTCTACCTGTGGGCGAGGTGACGGACAGCACACGAGGGCTCATTTTACTCTGTGGCGCTATTAGCCCAGCTTGGCTCCATGGAGCAGATGCCACAGGCACATCCAGACCTGAACTCCCATCGACCCGGCCGTGTCTCAGGTCCAGACGAGGGAGGTCCTGCTGCCACACACACTAGGCCCATTGTGGAAGCTGTCTATGGGCAGGACATCTCTGTCAAGCTGGGCTCAGGGCAGAGCTGCCGGCACTGTGGACGCGCTAAAGGCATTAAGGCATGCAAGCACCACTTAGAGTCACTATCAGGCTACTTGGGGTTTGCCTGGGTGAGGGTGAGTGGGCTGTTAATGTTTGCACAGTTAAGTAGTACGTAGTAACAGTCCCAATGTACATAGTGGAACATGTAGCGTTATTCACACGACAATAGTGCATTGTGTGTACTGTATATATAATGATTACAGTGTTACTTCTTGTCGTCGTCTGTCATTCTTCATTGGGTGCCATTGGCGCAGGAGGTAGAGCAGCCGTCTGGGAATCGGACGGCCCACGGTTCGATCCCTAATTGCTCCCTTTGCGGAGTGTGTGCTCACATGCACAAGCACAATGCTCCTAATAGGTTGGGTCAAATGCAGAGAAGTGTTTTGCCCTCTGGGATATTTCAACTATCCAGTATCTCTCTCTCTTGTTTTGTAGCTTATCTGCTCACCTCTGCCTAACAAATAGGTTTTCATTTAGGTTTAATGCAGCTTGTTCAAGTGTTTACACAATACACACACCTCTTCCAAGCTTCTATATCCTGCTGTTGTTTATTAGCTTGACTTATTGGAGTCAAATGGTCATGCATTTCCGTATTTGCTTAATTTCCAGGAAAGACTGGAACACTTAGACTTGTTTGTGCACTTAACATCTTATAAAACCACAGTGCCGTGACCCACAAGCATGAACAAATGCATGTACGCACGGATGCACGCACACGCACCTACAGTACACACATGCACACACACACACACACACACACACACACACACACACACTCACACTCACACACAACATAGATCCTTAATCAATGTCCCTGCTTCATGTAAAGGCAAATTGCATTTATGTCTCCCACTTTCATCTGCAGATCCCAGCAGCACACTTTACATTTCCATCCATATGTATGGCTTCCCAGGTCAGTTTATGGGATTCCTTTGATGTTCTAACAACCAACAAGTATGTGGAATATTACCACAGAGATATGTATGCAGAACCAGCCTCCGCTTGTGCCCTCACTGCCCTGCTATCTAAACCACCCCCCCCTTCCAGCTCTGATCTCCAGGTGCCCTCCACGGGTTAGGGTGCGCAGGAGAGTGGAGGGAGGGAGGTGGTGGGGGCGGTACGGGGCAGCAGGGTCAGCACTTCTGAGGGAACAGCCTTACACATGGAAGCTTACGCTGCTTTCCATCTCAGCACCCAGTGCCACAGGGGGTCCGTAGGGTCGAGGGGCCACAGTGACCCACAGACTCCAAGCTTGTCCTTCATTTGGCAGGATTTATTTTCCTTTCCGTCCTTTCCTCCACCTCACATTCCTCACAGTGTGACATTTCTCATCTTGTACAGTCAGTGCCTCTCCCGTTTCATTGGAAAGATGCAGCCGCCTCGTCGAGTCTCAACGTTTACTTTTTGACGTTCTTTTGGACACATCACCAGAGATCATCTTTTGTGTATTCCTTTGTGTGCTGTTCGTCACTCCCCTGTGTTTGTGGCTTTTGATTCCGCTGCGCTGGATGTTTGCAATCACTTTATATCCGCGTCTGTTGGTTGTTTTTGTTTGGACTGTGCCGGCAGATGTCTCGGCAGTTGGCGTTTAAATGTCTCTTTGGAGCATGTTAGCTAGGCCTCTGCGGCGTGTCTGTGCTGATTAGCCTGTATTAGTATGCTAACGGTGCTCACAGGTTAATGCAGGTGAAAGGCCCCAGTATTATCTACCCTACGTAGAATCACTTTTCTGCACTCGTGTCAAGAAAGTCTCTTCTCTTCTTCATATTACCTTCACCGTCCGTCACTCAACTCTCGTGGGAAATTATGTCACCGAAGCAGAAGGCCTGCTTCCTGTCTGATAGGGTGACTGTCAGGTCAGGGTGTGGCCATTGGGAGATCTTGTCTGATATTGTCTGGAGCTGTGAGAACGGATTGAGAGAGGCTCATGCACAGTACAGCTGGGTCTGTCTCGTAAAGATCCAGGTCAGTTCATTGAAATGGACATGCCTCAGATTTCAGCCTTGAATAGAAACAAGAGTACATGAGCTATATGTATTGATGGGTTCCTCTAGTCTTTTACAAAGTGTTACATAATGCAGCAGTTAAAATATGAGCTGTCCTATTTCCTGCTAGTCGTTGATAGCCGCCCTATGCATTATACTAATACATTATTAGGTCTGCAACTATCGTTGGATTGATATAATGGATTCACTTGTCTTCTAGAGTAAGCATAGTTTTTATAAGCTATACAAATATAAATATAAATAATACTTAATAGATAACAAGAAGCATGTGACTTTAAAAAAAGACCTTCATGCTCGCCTGACATTCCTCACTCAGGGAGCAAATTGAGTATGCATATTGCTCACTCATTAGCATGGCCTTTGTAGTGCCACGCCAGTGCTGCTGTGCATTTGCATATAGTCCATTCCTAATAGCCTTGTGTACAGTTTAGAGTAGTGCCATTGTGATATCAAAAGCAGTTCCTCTAGTATTTTTTTTTTCACTTCCTTGGCTGAAGTGGTCTTTTCCGTGAGACTGAGTTTCTGTGACTGTGCATCTTAATTTCACTCGTTGCCAAAGGTCTATTTAATGAACGAGTTACTGAGACAAAATCGTCTGCATGCCGCCGATTCCCATTCATCACAAAGTTCTAATGGACAAAAACCCTGTGAAAATCTACCATTGTAGCAGTCATTAGTTTACAAATACGCATTAGGGAATAGCTCACAATGAATCCTGTTTATGGGGAGTACATTAAATGGGTTGAAAGGCGGCCCAAACATCATTCAAACTGTAATTAGCAATTAGGCTTTGCAAGATTTTCAGCAGCATATTTACTAAGATTACCGAATACTATGCTTGTGAGCACGGAGTGCTGTCATGCATGCTCACATTTAATCAAGTCGGCTACAAATACTGTAGCTACACAAACACTGTTAGAAGAGCTCACTGACAAACAAGGGACAAGGAATGATCCAGCAATTAGTTGTTTACGAGCCACGTGTTTTCGGTGCAACTTGACATATTTTCAGAAAGGGCGGTGCAAAGCGGCATGAGTGTATGGCAGATGCCAGATTATAGTAGCTCTATGTATAGCACATGCTCCTGTGACTCTTCCTGTCATGCTCACTCAACATTTACAACCCTTCCTTCTCTCTCTGTTGTTCTCTCGTTCCTCATCAGGATACCAGAGGGCCAGGTGGAGGCCGGATCCCAGGCGGCAGGGAGACTACGCTCCCTGGAGGACCAGCTGACCAGAGCCAAACAACAAATCCACAGCTTCCAGAGACTCACCGGGGATGGTAAGCAGGACAAGGGGCACAATCACACCCCTCGAAGGGCATGGGAAGGCTTGGAGCATCAAGCCCGGTAGAGAGGACGGAGGGGGGCGGCATGGGCTGCGTATGGGCATAAAGCCGCCAAGGGTGGAGGTGGGGTCAATTTCACCTGTAACCAGAGTGTCCAGGCTCACGCCGATTGTAGGCTAGCTAGCAGCGACGATGACACGCCATGATGATTTTGTGTGTGTGTGTGTGTGTTTGCGTGCCACTCTAACTCTTGGGTTATATGGGCAGGGTAAGCTGTCATGTTTTGCGGGTGCAACGTGTGAATGGAATGGAAGCGGGTGTGAACACCCCGCTGGCAGAATGGAGGAAAGGGATAGAGAGAATGGAAAATAAGAAGGACAAGCGAGCGGGCAGGGTAGCGCAGGGTCAGCCCTTCCATCTTTGCCGCAGGGGAAGAAAGGGCTAAAAATACCCGCCAGTGTTTTCCACAGAGGGAACAAGAGAGAAAGCAAGAAGAGAAGAAAGAGTGTAAGATAAGGTTAAAAATGTGTTTTTCCTCGTCCTCCTCTCATTTCAGGCCATTGCTCCTTTCCTAGTGTTTTTTGTTTTCAACAGAAACTAGAGCTAACCACATGTGTCGCTCGACATTGTTCAGCTGGGGCGGGGTGTAGAGTTCCGTCCTGTTAGAACATTGTGACAAAAAAAACAACACATGAAAGAGAGCCAAGAGCCACGAAAACAGTCATCAAATGTTCCTTAATGAGGTCAATGTAACACCCAGGGACACTCAAATAGAGAATGAGAAATATTTTAATGGCCACATCCCGAAGCCATCACTAATGCCAATAGGTCACAGCACTGTAGCAGTCGCATAAACAAGCTGTCGTGTTCCCATGCTCCACATTCTTCCTCTCTAGTCTACTTTGAAGCTGCTTTAAGGGTATATAGTTCTGGTTTCAGTGATTCCATTTGTAGGTCACTGTTGTACCTCAAGTGCGTCCTCCTTTGGTGCGCCTTTGTAAGGTTTCATGGTTGTCCTCTCCTGTTACCTAAACCCCCGCAGGCCCCGGTCCCAATCAAGAAGAGCTGCGAAGGAGGGTGGAGAATGGCGTCAAGGAGCTCTGGTATTTTGTGCGCAGCGAGGTGAAGAAGCTGGCCACCGTGGATGTTGGCGAGAGGCAGAAGTACGCAGACACATTGCTCCAGGACCTGGGACAGCAGGAGAGGTTGGCACACATGCAGCGCCTTCGGGCTCATGTCAAATATCATCAGCACAAGCCAGCCACACACAAATGTCCCATCAAAGTGGAAAAGTTCTACTTTACAACAACCCAGTTTCCAATTTGTGGCATCGGGTATTAATTATTTATAGCGGTGGGTCGGTTGCAAGCAAATGGCTCTTTTTTGTGAATGTAACCAATTAAACTTGCCCATTACTATTATTAGGACCACTTCACCACTTTTCAACCTATCTTCATATAATAGGTCCTCACTAATAATCATGATAAAATGGCACGATTTTTTTCTACTCAGTCTGTGTCTCATAGGAGGGCTGTGGGCAAAAAATTGCATTTTTTCAAGATTATTAGTGAGGACCTATTATATGAAGATAGGTTGAAAAGTGGTGAAGTGGTCCTTTAAATAAAGTTACAAAAAAAGAAAAAAAGCGTAAACTTTGATCACGCTAAGAAAGTGCAAGCAATCTGCGGCGATGCATCCCCTGTAATGAGAATCTTTAGTTTTAGTTAGAATTAATGTTCTATTTTTACTAATGTAAGACGAGTGAGATGGGACAACTTTCCAGGATGACGTCCTATAATTGTTAACACAGGACATTTGTAATGTTAATAGCCAATTTACACCATGGTCTAATCCATTTATGCATTGCCTTCTTCACACCAAAACCTTGTTCCTAATTTTCACTTGTCAAAGGTTGGATACATGTAACAATGCTCTGTCGGATGGAAACCTCACGAGTCCAGTCCAAAACCGTAACTTTTCAGGAAAAGGCTAAAATAACCTGTGTTATGATGGATCCAATGTCGTCATTATTTAGTCATTTAGTCATGGATGTAGACCACCAATAGGTTCTAGCTGGACTTGGGCCAAAGAGCACAGAAGCAAACGCTCAAGGGCCGCAGCGTTTAATTAAAAAGAGAAGAATACAGCAAGAAAGCTCATTTTCCACAAAGAAATAAATGTGCCCAAGACTGCAGTAACTGTAACAGTATTTTTTACAGGGCATGCTACTGTCGGTAAAATATAGAGGAATGTTTGCTGGTGTTGGAGCGTGCAGTGTTTAAAAATGATAGATTTTACCCCATCTTTCCCTACATAAAAAAGGGACGTTCACAACAAGCACAATAGGTTCAAGGTTCAAGGTTGTTTATTAGTGTCCCCGAAGGGCAAAAGGTTTTTACAGCAGGTCATAAGGCTTGAAACACATATACATACATTAATCAAACCAAACTTATTGCTGCTGGTCGCAAGCGTGCGCTGCGCCCGGCCTACTTGCATCTTCAGCAGAAAAAGAAAGAGGTGGAGGTTGATAGGGGGGGATGAGGGTTACTTTCCCCACAAAGATTACTTTCCCTCATAGACTATTCAAGAAAGAAAGGAATGCACATTTCAACAAGGCAATTAAATGTGCTTTACACAAAACATGAAGCATTAACGATAAGGCAGAGCATGAAGTCACAAAACAAAGCACATAATGATGATGATTATTAAACAGATATTTAAATACAATTAAAAAATAATGAGAAGTAAAAAAAAAGTTATTTATCGGGATAAATAACTATCTAGTTATTTATCCCCTCAAATGGTACCTCGTCAGATAATCCCCACATATCCTACAACAACTTCTGTGAACAGACTTCACTGTAGTAGCTTTTCATAAATTATATTTGTACTTAGGCTGTTCTGCTGTCATGAAAGTTTATAGTTAGAGAAATTCAAAGTCCAGCCGTCTGCTGTCCAGCCTCTCCCACTGTCTGATAAAATAACTATCTAAAATAACTATCTAGTTATTTATCCCGATAAATAACTATCCTGCGATACCCGACCCGTCAAGCCAAACATCTTCTTTTCACCTGACAGTGAAGAGCCTCACTAGGAGGAGGCCGTAATGCATGTGGACGGAGGTACATGCTTAACACGGCCCATTGGGTTCGTTGGAGCACCCGGTCAAGCCCAGTGAAGACTATGGTGGTGGGCAGGAACTTAACCCTGCACCAACTGGACATCCTACTGTAGCAGGAACTTAACCCTGCACCAACTGGACATCCTACTGTAGCAGGAACTTAACCCTGCACCAACTGGACATCCTACTGTAGCAGGAACTTAACCCTGCACCAACTGGACATCCTACTGTAGCAGGAACTTAACCCTGCACCAACTGGACATCCTACTGTAGCAGGAACTTAACCCTGCACCAACTGGACATCCTACTGTAGCAGGAACTTAACCCTGCACCAACTGGACATCCTACTGTAGCAGGAACTTAACCCTGCACCAACTGGACATCCTACTGTAGCAGGAACTTAACCCTGCACCAACTGGACATCCTACTGTAGCAGGAACTTAACCCTGCACCAACTGGACATCCTACTGTAGCAGGAACTTAACCCTGCACCAACTGGACATCCTACTGTAGCAGTCGCCCCAACTGAGCCCAAGCAGACAGACCCTAGACAAGTAATCCCAACCGACACTCCCCGAACATCAAGTGAGACACATCAGGCCATCTAAAAGGATATTGAATGATTGAATCAGGCATAAAGCAAACCCAGCGTCCATATGTACATAATTGAATGTACAGTAAGGAAGTTAAAATAAAGTTAAGAGAATAAATCAATAACAACATAAACAAAGTGCTCACAGCAGTAAGTAACAACAGGGGATGCCGGAGGAGGAAACGGCAAAGGTCATGGCCACACCCATGCTGCCAGCTGGTTGGCTGGCCTCCACGCAAGTGAGAGAAGAAATGCTTGGTGTCAGTTGGCCAAGTGTTCCATTGTAATCCTGCTGAAGTGGCTTAACATGCTCCATTGTCTCAGCCCTGGCTGTCTGAGCGGTAACAAGACTACTCGCCCCGTTTCTGTTTTCCTCCCAGAATTTTCCCCAGTGAGGGGTGGGAGAGGCTGGACAGCAGACGGCTGGACTTTGAATTTCTCTAACTATAAACTTTCATGACAGCAGAACAGCCTAAGTACAAATATAATTTATGAAAAGCTACTACAGTGAAGTCTGTTCACAGAAGTTGTTGTAGGATATGTGGGGATTATCTGACGAGGTACCATTTGAGGGGGCAAAACCTTACATATACTAAATAATACTACATTGTTTATAGGTTCAATATAAGTCAAATAATATAGCCTTTCCACAGGAGTATCTTTTTATATTTTTCCAAAAAGAATACAAACAGCCAATAGCATATTACAAAGTTATCCCCCTCACTGGGGAAAATTCCGGGAGGAAAAACGGGCAAGCACCGGGGCGAGTAGTCCAGTATTCGTCTGAGCGGCTATCCACTGGCGGTTTCTTCATGCCATACACTTATACACGCGTTCATACATACTTTTATTTAAATCCATAGAGATTAAAGGACAGTGAGAAGCTATTGAGCGTTGAAATATTGTGTTTCATCATGAGGAAAAGTCGCTTCGTTGCTCAGGTTAAATGTTATTGATGTCGGAATAAAAGTTTGTGTGTTGAAAAGAAAAACAGGAAAAAAGGGTGAAAAAAGTAGTAGTAATTGAAAAACATCCACGCTAATGGAAATCAATGTGATTTTGTGTACAGTATGTTTCAAATTGCATGGCCCTCGTACATAATTTCATTAACATTATCATCATTATTATTATTATGCCATTATATGTGACTTGCAAATGATCTTTTAACTGGATCAGCAAAGCTCGCATCAATTACAGCATGTCCTCAGGGGTAGTAAATCCTAAAAATTGGGCTGACTTTTCTGAAACAATTTTGGCAATACTGTGAAGACCCTATTCTAATTGGCTTTATTCAGTGGTTATCACACATTCATATTAGTCTATGTGCACTATGTTGTTTTTTCAGCTGAGTACGTAGCTTTCTTTCCTTTAAAAAAAAAAAACTTTTTTACAGATTCTCCTTATTTGGCCTTGTTTTCACTTTTCAGGACATTTCAACCTCTATAATGATACTTTCCAGATGTCATGATTTTTTTTTTGACATTTTTTTATATGTATAGCCCAAAGACAAACTGTCTTTATTCACCCGGATGGATGAGGACAGGGTGGATGGTGTGATGCAGTACACTGTGATAATGTCATGGGTTAAGAGATCTCATTCCTCTGGCAGCTTAACGGGCACAGCATGGCACTAACATGACACCAACACTGCCACGCTGGGCCCGTTTCATTCCTACTGTGAAAATAGATACTGTACACTCTAAAAGCCTGGGTTTGTTTATCCATTTCTAACTCAAAGAGTGTACAAAATGTAGCCAAATGGACACACATTGTCAATTTACTGTAGGACAAGGTACTCTTAACTGCAATTTTAAAGACCCCGTTGTTTTTTATGCGCACTGGCTGTGGACGGATAGGCGAAGGGGAGAAATTGAGAGAGAAACACTTTGCTGGACTGTCGCAGCTTGTTTTTAAACACACTATTCATTCTAGCCAATTAATATACTTTGTGAGAAAAGAAAATAGGAGCAGGCAACCAGTGCAACATGATAGAAAATGGAAGTCACGCACCCATGTCTTCACTACACACAGCAGTAGTCTTTTTTTGCCAGTAAGTATTTCACACAGTTGTTTAATATTGATAAATATTAATATAACATAATGTATAATGAATATACAGCCCCTTTGTTTTCAAATTCACACTCCCTACGGGAACGGGACACCCTTGGGAGACCCAGAGCACAAAAAGACAAAAAACGATTTTTATCATTTCAAGACATAAGCATAAACACACTGCTCGATAGGGTATATATGTTTTATATACACAGTTGAACACATAACCGCGGTGCGGTGGTTGGAAACGGCTCTCCACTCTGTCCCCAGATGGAGAAGTAGAGATTGCTCGTTATTTGGCATTTTATTTATAAACGTTCGTCCAGAGCAGTGTGTAGGCAACACTACAGCCAGCAGCACTGCTGGAATTGGAACAGATGGTCAAATTAATACCTGGATATTGCAGCTCGTGACGCACTGTGGGGAATTTGTGCCGGAGGTACAGAGGTTTTCTCTTCCTAGCAATAGGATGCCTATTGTGTTCATGAATGGTCACTAGACACAGATTTCAGAGGTGTTTGTTCCTCCTGGGAAGTTGGCTTGTGTCTCTTCCAAACTACCGCAGTTTTCCCCTGGCTTCACTGCCGACAGAATGAACTTGAAGCTGGGCTGAATTAATTAATTATTGAGGCTGAACAACATCTCTGCGGCACCGAACAAACAGAATTAGGACAAGTACGACCCGCCCGAACCTCTGAATGATGTTATATTAGGGATGTCACCTGCCCGAACCTCTGAATGATGTTATAGTAGGTATGTCCCGATCACGTTTTAGGATGGGTACCACCCGCCCGAACCTCTGAATGATGTTATAGAATTAGGACGGGTACCACCCGCCCGAACCTCTGAATGATGTTATAGAATTAGGACGGGTACCACCCGCCCGAACCTCTGAATGATGTTATAGTAGGTATGTCCCAATCACGTTTTAGGACGGGTACCACCCGCCCGAACCTCTGAATGATGTTATAGCATTAGGACGGGTACCACCCGCCCGAACCTCTGAATGATGTTATAGTAGGGATGTCCCGATCACGTTTTCTCTCCCGATCCGATCATTTGATATTGAGTATCTGCCGATACCGATTTTTCCTGATCCGATATTTATATTTTTATAAAACACTGCCATATTACTACCATTACAAATAATTGGCAAGATTTTAATGATAATATAACAATACTATTAAAAAGAGACTTTCAAATGGGCCCTGCTCCAGAAAAGGTTTAGAACCACTGCTCTAAGGTCCATTGTCCTGAACAGGCCGTAGAGTAGAGATGAGAGGGTATATAGGGCAGTAGTGTCTATTGTTCTCCTCTCACACTTCACCATCACTGGATGCATGCTGTTGACTGGCTGCATAACCGTGTATTTCCATTTATTTATTTATTTATATTTATAGAGAGGTGACTTCCGCACACCCGGTAGACAATTTGGAGCAGGTGCGTTGGTGACGAGGCATACAGCGTAGGAGAAAGGAGGGACACCCGCACACCAGACACCACCGCCACTTGCCAGGTTCAAGAGCATTTATTTTTAAAGGGAGAGAGAGAGTAACCTTCCTCAGGCCTGAGGAAGGTCGCAAGACCAAAACTCTCTGCTCTTTACAAATAAATGCTCTTGAACCTGGCAAGTGGCGGTGTGCGGGTGTTCCTCCTTTCTCTTCAATTTGAATGCTAGAATTTTACTCTAAGAGTTTTTGTATATTTGTGGTATTGCTATTTGACTCAAGTAAAACATCCGAGTACAAATTCCAGCACTGCCTCCAATAGACAAATGGCTGAACCCTCCCAACGCATGTTAGACAAACTGGCTTGATTTTGGCAACTCGCCCGTTTGCACTTTCATCAGAATATCAAGTATTTTTCACATTAAATAATATGATGATTTTGGGAGCCAGAGCACCAACATCTTGTCCTGTTCTCATCAACATAGCCTGCAGTATGCACCGCAAATGCACACTGTTTCAACAAAATAAATACAGGCTGTTTTTATCAGCCCAACCGATTGCTTATAGCAGTCGGTCCATTGGAGCAGGGTAACCTGTATGGCCATTGTGCAACGCAGCAGCTAAGCGCACTGCCACAATGACTGCAGCTCCTGCCAAGCCACAAGCCCCCCAGCCCCCCCCACTACTGTATGTATACACATATGGATGAACACACCTACACACTCTATACATTAAGGTTAAGGTACTGTATGTATACACATATGGATGAACACACCTACACACTCTATACATTAAGGTCGCCTCCACTTCTATTCGCTGTCAGAGCCCTCAGGGCTGTCTGTTGATTCCCTCTAACGTAGTTCTGTGGGTGGTGAGCTTTGGTTTTCCTTCCCACAGATGTGCTGGGTGATGGCTCCCCTGTCTGACATCCACACGCACACACACACACACACACACACACACACACACACACACACACACACACACACACACACACACACACACACACGTACAACTATGAGTAATGATGATCATCTAGTAGCCATAGATTGAATGGGATACACAGCCTGTTATGTTATCAGCCGTGCGTGCGTGCGTGCATGCGTGCGTGCGCTCTCTTGAGTTACTGATGTGTTATGAGTCACTCATACAGGATGTGACTGATTAGGGTCAAGTAAGTGAGTAATAACGTGTGTGTGTGTGTGTGTGTGTGTGTGTGTGTGTGTGTGTGTGTGTGTGTGTGTGTGTGTGTGTGTGTGTGTGTGTGTGTGTGTGTGTGTGTGTGTGTGTGTGTGTGTGTGTGTGTGTGTGTGTGTGTGTGTGTGTGTGTGTGTGTGTGTGTGTGTGTGTGTGTGTGTGTGTGTGTGTGTGTGTGTGTGTGTGAACCAGTGTCAGCCCTTGGGATGTTCATAGCAGAAGTTTTGGAACGTCGCCCAGATCTTTGGCACCAACAAACATGTTTCAGAAAAGTTTCTGCTGGCAACAACATCCAAATGACAGGCCTGTCCGGGGAAAAAAACACATAAATATCAAGCCAATGCAGTCTCTGCAGTAGCACTCGCTACACAGGCTAGGATGATGCTATTTGCATCCATATTTCAATTGGTGTCACAACATCTGATTGTAATTGTAGCTTATGTTGAAAATATGTAAATGGTGGGTCCGAATGAAAAGCCTGTTTGTTGACGGTTCATACAGTATGTGCACCAAATGTCCTGAAACCTGATGCAAATCCTCCTTGGACTGGTTTGGTCAGACAGAATGGAAATGAGTCCAGTAGATATTCAAATATAGTCCATAAGTAATGTAATACAATCGTTGACCGCCTGATTTATACTTAACTGTAGTTATGCGGCGACGTCACATCTGCAATTATTTGGGCTATTTTCAATTCTGCCGTAGAACGTTGATGTCCTCACAAGTATAGTAATACAAACGTGTGTGTGTGTGTGTGTGTGTGTGTGCAGGTCCATCATGACAGACTTGTACTACCTCAGCCAGGCTGACGGAATTGGAGAATGGAGAGAAAAGGAGGCCAAGGACTTATCGGATCTGGTCCAGAATCGAATCACCTACCTACAGGTACCGAAAGAACCTCCTACACACACACACACACACGCACACGCACATATACCAGTAAGACGGCAGACGTCAGACTGCTGGGCGAGCACTGGCGCTTTGGCATGGGGGTCAGATCAACTTATGGAATTAATTCTTTACTGGCCATATATGGAGTGTGTCTTGCGTGCACGCATCCAGCTGGGTGACGGCAGATGGCCGACTGCTGGGCGAGCGCTGGCGCACGCCATATAAGGGTTTGATGTTTGAGGTCAGATGTAGAGTTGTTGACCGGTTCGATATATATTCAGATCTAGGTGATGATCCAGTCTTCTCCATGTATGGTTATGCAGGGTTAGATGAGGTCAGTGTTGTGATCTTCATATATGGAGATGGCCATACGTATATGGTGGCGTGATGTCACGAGGCGTGACCATATATGGAGGCGTGATGTCACGAGGCATGACCATGTATAGAGGCGTGGGGTGACTAACTAACTGTCGGACAGGAGATGCAGGTTCATAGTAAATGCGAACTGCGGTCGCAACAATAAATTCATACAGACAAGAGAGACACATGCACGCATACTGTGTGTAAGTACACAAAACAAACACCACACAACACGCATACTGTGTGTAAGTACACAAAACAAACAACACGCAATCACGCAAACAAGAGACTTGACAACTGTCCACCCACACGATACCTGCCCTTTCCTTTCTCCACTCTGCACACAAACATACACATTTTGTGCACGTACACATACAACTGTCCACCCACACTTGACTCCCACCGCTCCAGCAGTCCACACTCGCACACACACACACACACACACACTGCATAGCGAGCATTAGTGCAAACTGCCTGTCCTCAGCTGTACGTGGCACCAATGTGCACTCACACGCCTGCTTGTCTAATTTGCACCAGTCATATCTGTCAGCTCGGAAGCGGAGCAGGTGAGAATGTGATCACAGAGTCAGAAGATGTCTTCTAATCAATATCCTCCACACATACGCAGTTACGCACGCACGCACGCACGCACGCACGCGCACACACACACACACACACACACACACACACACACACACACACACACACACACACACACACACACACACACAAAAACAAAACAGAAAAACTGTCAAAAGCGTGCACTGCACACACACTCTCCCACACATACAGCCCACACTGTTTCTCAACTAGTGGTCGATAAAATTAAATATAATAAGAATCTTCACTTTCCTACATTACTAAATGCATGCTCAGGGCCCACATGCAATACCTTCACGGATCAGCAGTGGTCCACAAACCACCAGCGGAAAACCCATAGTTTAGAGAGTGAATAATAAAGTGTAATAATACTAGAACAACAATACACAACCAAAGCTGTGTGCGCTGAAGGTCTTTGATACGTATTGTGCAGTCAACGTAACATTGTATGAACAATTTTCACATGACAGTAACATAACTGACACATGCATCCTTGTTATTTTATAAGACGACCTCTAGCACATGTCGTTCGCCGTAGAATGTAATGTGCTGCATAACAGGCATCACTGGCTAATGCCTTTCTTATTGGACGCTGGTGCTACTAAAACACTAGCGGGATTATTATTTCATGTCAACATTCAAGTATACTAACATCCCAGATCTGGTACATCCCAGATAAAATAATGTGTCACTCTCATGATGTAATGATATATCATGTGATGTCAGTTGTTTTGTAGCAAGTAGCAATACTTTGTAGCAGCATTATACTGCCATCTATTGGATTGTGGGATATGTGATGCTTTATTGCTTGCCCTCCCAGGCATTGGACAAGACGTTCTGTCATGTCATTGGCTGTCCTTCGGACCATCAGAACCAATCATCAAAAGGTTGCGCCAAACGCCCACATTTCGACGAAACGCCCACATTCCGACACGTCGGCTAAATGTTGGACTGGACTCCCAGTAGTAACAAAAAGCCTTCTCGATCAATCGTTATTGGTTCTAAATATCGGTTTGCGATATATTTTCAAGTGCCCCTCGAGACCCTCTCTCGTTGCTCCGGTGTGGTGGCACCCCAGGGCGGGGGGGGGGGGGGGGTTAGCAGCGGCGGCGCGGGCTGCAGCATTAATGAGGCGGCGTGTTTGATGAAGAGAGCGGCCAGTCAGTCTGGCTGGGCGGAGACCAGCCCCGCTAACAGCTGCTGTCACCGCCACTGAGGGATCACACTGCTCCACTGGCTGCCATCACTAATTCATCACCCCTGCACACGCACGAGCACGCACACGCACGCACGCGCGATTCGATGGTTGCACGTTCACTTGGGCCAAAACAAAGAGAAAAGAAACAAGGGCACACATGCACAAGCGTGTACGCATGCACAGTAAATGTGACAGTCTCGTGCAGCACAGATGGATTTCCACACCTGTGCATCGTTGATGGATATGCTCACCCGTACACACACATATAAACACAGTCTCGAGATTGATGTGCTCACTCGCAGGCGGAGAGATCATCTGTTTGTCTATATCCATCCTTTCTCCCTCTCACGGACTCACACGTATACAGTGGTGGCTATTGTCTGCTAACAATGGTCTCTCGCCTCTCGCATTAGCTAGAAAACAACCGGTCCAAGCAGCATTGTTTTTTTGTATTCTCTCTTATCTTTAAGCATTGTGAGCCTCCACATTGATCTTTCCCTTTTGAAACGAGGAGGAAGAAAGGAAACGGTGTGTGACTTTGTTTCCTCCTCTGTCCGTGTTGTGTGCATCATCTGGAACTTCTGCACCTGTTGGCTGATAATTATCTGGACTTGAACCAGCGCGCTCCGCCGTTTGTCATGTCCCATTGTCCTCGGGCTACACATACGCACGCACGTGCACACACACGTGCACACACACACACACACACACACACACGTTTGTATTTCTATACTTGGGAGGACATCAACATTTTAGGGCTTCTGAATGCATTTTATACAATTTATTGAAATGTTGGACCCTACGCCTAAAGCCGAAAATAGCAGATCTACTATGTAGCTCACAACACATTGCAGTGGTGCGCTAATAAGTATAAATCGGGCATAACAACAACTCTACCACTATGACTAACCCTCATTGTCCAACTCTAATAATACATTTTTACCATAAGACAAACTATTCTCTTGTGAGGGTCCATAATAATAGTCCTCACAATGTCTATTTCTCAAATTCTACAATAGTTGTGGAGATTTGGCCCTCTCAAGTATCGACACACACACACACACACACACACACACACACACACACACACACACGCCCTCTGCAAACAGCCACGCGGTGGGCCCTCTCTCCAAAATGAGTCACTACGCGACCGCCTCTGCGTTTCATAGTCACAATGCACACCATTTAAACAGCCACTTAACCTACAGTGGCACTTATGCGCTGTCTTTGTCCTCCCCTCTGCTGTCATTATCCTTGAACCAGGTCTCTGGGTACTCCGGCATCATTCCACTCTCGTCATTACTAGCCCAAGACTCCAAATGAAGCTTCCGCTCCCCTCCGCTCCGTTTTTTCTGTTTGCTTCTCTCTCTCTTTCTCTCTTTTTTGTGTGCTTTTTAATAACTCCATATCTCAGCTATTGTGGGGAATCATGACTTTCAACAAGTCCTTTATTTATTTATAAATTAGATATTTGTCCAAAACGCCATTGTGGATTGTTAACGTCTGTCAGCAGCAAACCACGCTCTCATCGCGTCTCATTGAGAACGCAGCATGAGTCACTCTGCTGGCTTCCGCTTCATTTTTTGTTCTGTTTTGTTTTGTAGTTTTAAGAAAGAAAACTCCTTTCCGTTTTCCTCCTGTCTTCTTCCATGCGGTACGCCTCTCTCTCTCTGTGTGACGAAGGTCTGCATATTGAAGCAAATTCATGGGATACATGGAGAGACATCAGGTAGAGCAGTGGGGTCCAGGGACCCCCAGGGGTTCCTTGAGAGAGTTCCAGGGGGTCCACAGCTAAATGATAGTTTGTAACCAAATGGACCCTTATGGATTTGTAACTCTGAGAGTGTACAAATTGAGCCACATGGATTTGGTTCCATTTGTACACTCTCAGAGTTAAATAAATCGTTGATTTTACGATATAAATTGGGGTCCCAGAGATAGAAATGCCGTTAAAAAAATGGCCGTCTGTAGCTTAATGCGTGTCAATGTGGGGAGTCCTTGAAATGAAAACGGTTGAGAATGACTTCTAGAGCTGTACAAATGGGGGTCCGCAGGCTGATAAATGTCAATTTGGGGGTCCTTGACATGAAAAAGAAGGGAACGACTGAGGTAGAGCATAAAACAGAAACAGGGTCATCAAGGAGAGACTGGTAGCTTTGATTACATTTGAACACGTTCAGAGTAAATTTTACACTGGGGATTTTACTGTGCAGACAAGGGAGTGTCCTGCCAGAGACGCAATAGGCAGGAACAATAGGTCAAACAATAAAATTGTTCAAAATGTTCTCAACTTCTGCCCCACTCTCCCTTACCACCATGTCCTTCCCTCCCCTCCCAGAATCCCTCTGACTGCAGCAAGGCTCGGAAGCTGGTGTGTAACATCAACAAGGGCTGTGGCTACGGCTGCCAGCTGCACCATGTGGTCTACTGCTTCATGATCGCGTACGGCACCCAGCGCACTCTCATCCTGGAATCCCACAACTGGCGCTACGCCACCGGGGGCTGGGAGACTGTCTTCCTGCCCGTCAGCAACTCCTGCACCGATCGCACCGGGGCCACCACCGGCCACTGGTCAGGTAGGGGAAAAACACACACACACACACACACACACGTTCCAAGTAACTAATGCTGCATTCACATGGAATCAGGCAAGAGGTAGAGGGCAACCGGACTTACTTTTAGTGGACGGGAGCAGGACGGTAAACGGTTCAGCAGGTTTTGCCGTTTTCCGTCTACTGCTTGCCTCATTCCATGTGAATGCAGTGTTACAGTACAGCATATGGGCATAGCGTTCGGAGCTGTGGCTCTTGACAACCGGATCTCCTACATATGTCTATATTTGGGCATCCGCGCTCGGCAGCCGGGGAAAACTTAAGTTCTCAACAGGCCCGAAAATGAAGATTACCCCCCATGCCAAAGCGCCAGCGCTCGCCCAGCAGTCTGCTGTCACCCTGGCGAATGCGTGCAGAGCGTCTTACTGGTTCTATTAGTAAAATAAATCATATTCTGTAATTTAGTTTTACTGCTGAACGATTAAACTCAAATATTTTAAGTTGCACTGTGGAACGATTGATCGATTTTCGATTGCTCCTTTCACCCCTATACATTGAACCTTTTAAATGATGCCACGACATGGTGTCTGCCTGAGGGTGGAACTGCAGGCTAAGTGGTGATTGGCCTCTGTCAAGCTGATGGGAACAAAGTGCCTGCAAAGTAGCTTGATCAGTGATGATATTGGGTTTTACTTCATGAAGCCTGCTTTGATTTCTCTCTCTCTCTCTCTCATAGCTCCTTCCTTCCAAGCGTTAATTTCTCTTCTGTCGCTCCATTTGACTCTGCCTCTCTTGGGCTCTCCTTGTCTTTCTTGCTCCTTATCTCCTGCTCTCTCTCTCCGTCTCTTTCTCTCAGTGCCGTTTCTCCCATTTTCTTCTGCCTTTCATGTGTCCTTTTCCACTATCTAATTCATTCTTCTGCTGTCGGTCTCTCTTACCAACAGCCTCCTATAGGTCCAAACAGGCTGTCTGCAGCTCTCAGCTGGTGATGCAAAGTAAAATCCTCTATGAGAGTGTACAAACATAACTAACTGGACACATACTGTAAGGGTCAATTCGGTTACATTCGTACAAATTTGGTAAAGAAAAAGGTTTATATCTATCCATTAATGTGCAGAATATCTGCATTCATGCATGCAAGTAGTAGGGTATAACAGGTACACCTGGTATTGCATAACCGGAGGGGCATGCGTTCCCAACGGGCGTCGTTTCCTTTGCAACGGCACGGTTCCAAACGGGAATCGGCCTAGTTTTGGTACAGATTTGTACACTCAGAGTTACAAGTTGATAAATTAACCCTGAGGATTTTACTGCCTAGTATCTATCTCTCTCTCTCTCGCTCAATTTCCATTCCTTTTTAGTAGTACAAAGTTAGAAGTAGTGTTTCAGCACGGAGATAGTCAATATTATTTAACATCATAAATGTTGACGCGGCTTGGCACTGTGACAGGCAAATGAAATTATAAAATAAATTGGATTACATAATCTGTCGATCTAAACGCAAATGGTTGGGATTAGAATCTTTTAAGCTCATAGTGTTCTGACTTATTTGCCAGAGAGAGAGAGAGAGAGAGAGAGAGAGAGAGAGATGTATAATATATGTGTTTGGTGTGCATGCACATAAAGCTAGGGACATTTGAGAAAGCAGTTAAAAGGTCAACGTGTTATGGAACCTGCTCTGATTCCTTCTCTAAATGAGGGACGCAGCAGAAAGAAAATTCTGTGAAACTCCATCTTAGCTGGGAGGGAGTGGCTTTATCAATGGGCACGGTGTGAAGCGGTGTGCCATCGCTCTGCACAGCCATGCTACTAATTAACCACCGATAACGTTTTACTTTTATAAAATGGTTATAAAATATGGTAACTTGAAAATCATATGTAAGGAAGGTTCACAACTCCCATTACTTACTTACTTACTTATGCCTATCGCTCCTTTTTATGGAGCATAGGCCGTTGACTATACAGTTCGCCAGAGTCCTCTATCCTGAGCCTTCTTTTCCAGCTGTTTCCATGTCAGTCCACACTGTTTGATGTCAGTCTCAAGGTCTAAAAAAAAAATAGTATATCAGTTGTAAATCATCATTTACAACAATGACTTACAGAATCATGATTTTTTTTTTAAACAAGACAAGACAAACTCAAAAAAGAAAAGACAAAAGACAGTCAAAACAACCCCCCCCCCACCCCCCACCCCAACCCCAGAAAGGAAAACTACACAGCTCTCATTACTCTGTATTGTACACAACACCACTTGACAACATCAACTCGGATAAATAAACGAAAATAACAATATAAATAAAACTAAAACAAAATCAACCCAGAGGAGATATTGAAGGTAGAACCTCAAAGAACCTACCCCATATCTTTTCAAAAGTAGCAGGCCTTCTTCTTACATTGTATAGTATCTTTTCAGTAGTACAGTATGATGAAAGCTCATTCAGCCATTGTCTCTGGGAAGATGATTTTCTTCGCAGCTGTACTGGCGAGTAACACAAAATATTCTTTGTTAAAATTTGTGTTGAATGTAACGTCACCCAGTAACCAAATTCTTGGATCCAAAACGTTTTTTTTTCTCAACATTTCCATCCTTACGGGTATTTTTCTGCTTAACACTACTTTTGCCAGGGAAACTTTCAGAATAACGACACTAGAGTGCCAAGCAGATGGGCAGATTTTACTTTGAAAAGCCCCACCTTCCATTAACCCCCAAAACCGGGAGGAATAATGTTCCATTACTACCTCGCGCTGATAAGTCTGAACATCACTCTTTAGAAGCGTTAATATTCCAAATGAGATGGACAGAACATCGGCGTTCTGATCAAAACCATGGAGAGCACCGTAGATTAGAATAGCAAGTTTAACCCATTCTGACCGGGCACCCATTTTGGTGTTGGCATCATGTTATGCTTTAGCTATTGAAAAATAGCAGATCTACAAGCTCATATCGCGCCACCGAGTGGCGCGATACGAGCTTGTAGGTCTGCTATTTTTTGAAAAATCGAAGAACGACTGACATTTTTTTAATCTGATCTCAGGTCAGAATGGGTTAATCAGACCAGTGTGTGTCCAGTGGAAAACTTGTATGAATCTGATCTCAGGTCAGAAGTGTTAAATGTGACACATTTATAACC
>NC_139717.1:28683227-28713227 GCF_964188405.1 Protomyctophum parallelum
TCCCTGGTTAGATCGCCTAAAGGAGACCAGGTCGTCTAATTGGGACGGCCAATCCCCTGCTATCATCATAGCCTCTGATTTAGTTGTGTTAACCTTATATCCCGATACTCATTGAGACTGTGCAGAAGGGCTGGGACCGAAACCAGAGGACTTTCTGTAAAAACGGGAAGAAATCTGAGCAGCATTCATTTACTCTTGCTCTAGATTTGGGTGGCTCTTCCAAGAGAGATTTTGCGCTTTCATTAGAAGGCGGGTGTAAATGCCATCCAACCGTTTCTCTAATTTCTCTCTAAAGTGTCCATGTCTCGGAGCCATAGAGTGGAATCGGCTCAATGGTCGTCCTAAATCTTACTAAGCTGGGATGACCAGATCTTATGCATGTCCTTGCAGGCTGACCAGGCCGTACCCTTCCTAGTTTGAAAGTCCTTTTGGGAAGAAAGGTCCTTATGAACCCAAAGACTTCAACCTGTTTCAAAGTCATCAACCTGTTTCAGAGGAGTGTTGTTAAGGGTTTTTATAATATGGTTATTGTTGGATTTGCATTTTTTTTTAAGTAAATTTTATTCAAAGAATTAGATCATGTGCAGTTTTCACAGAAAGAGAATACGACTCTTCGTTTTTTTTACATTTTCTCCCACAACTCCCTTCCCAGTCCTCCCCACCCACCCACCATCTTTCCCCACGAGGCCAGACATACAAACAACATACAAACACAGGTATATAAAAAAAAACAATAATTTGAGTACAAAGCAATACACACAACATACAGTATATACAGGCATAGAGTATATACAGGCATAAAGGATTTGCATTTATTTACGTATTTAGTTTTCGTCTCGTTGAGATAAAGACTAACACAGTTGGAGGCCTGCTCAAGAGACTGAAGGAGAGCCTGAGCGTACTCCAATGACCCAAACTAGTGAAAATAGCAGATCTACAATATCACAGCGTGTCGCTTCGAGCCACATTGTGAGATTGTAGATTGTCTATTTTCTATGGAGTTGATTGACGAACAAGTCAGCGCCCAGCCATGACCATTTGAGAATGGATAAATAACAACAAGGGATTTTATTTGATTATGTTGTTGCGGAAGCAACAAGAAATGCAGTGCTCCCATTAGTCACTCACAGGTTAGCATCGTGGCTCCTGTCACACGACCCCAGAACTCTGTGCTTATTTATGTCAGAGCTCAGGAGTTCATTGCATCGGCTGACCACCGTTGACTCTGTCGGGACCAAAGAAAGACGAAACCAGCGTTCAAGGCGAACAGTTTTATACAGGGTTTTTAAGTTAAAACAACCGAAGGATGTCTCTAGACACCATTAAAAAGTCACCTGGCCCAGAAAGCAGCTGAAAACAAACAGTGAGAGGTTTTGAAGTACTGTTTGACCCAAGTCTGCTTTAGATCTGCCACTCAGAAGTCTTGTGTGCAGTCATCCATGTGTACAGTATGTGCCCCACTCTCTCTCTCTCTCTCTCTCTCTCTCTCTCTCTCTCTCTCTCTCTCTCTCTTCCCCTTCATAACTCTCCTATATTTTCTCTCTCTTGCTCGTTCTCTCCCTTGCTGAGTCGCACTTCCCAGCTGTCTCCCAGGCTCTTCTGTTCCGTTGTGTGTAGTTCTGTCACTCACTCACTCCTCCGACACTCACTCTCCTCTCGCTTGTTTGCTTCCCTCACAGTTGTACGCCGCTTTGATTCCTAGTGCCTCTCCCTGTCTTTCATCACCTCAACCGCTACAGTTTCTCTCTCTCTTTCTCTTTCCCTCTCATTCCCAGCCCTCCTTCCTTACCACTCTCAACCCCAGCTGTCACTTATTTTCTTCATCCCCGACTCATCCTCAACTCGTCTCTTCGCTGTCTTCTTTCATGTGTTCCTTCTTCCATCCACCAAACGCTCAAACTCTCTTTGTCCCGCTACATATTTCTCACCATTCTCACGCCTTTTCTTCCACACCCGACCCTCTCTCTTCAAATCCACCCCCCGGTCTCCCGTTTTCACTCCTGTCTTTTTTCTCCCACACATCTCTATCTCCAACTCTTTTTTTCCTACTCTAAACCCATCCCTCCCCTCTCCCGTCCTCTTCTATCTCCCTCGCTCCCATATTGTGAGAGAAACCCACTCCTCTCCCATCGCTGGGGACAGCCTATTGAAATTAAGTGCCTGCTACAACAAAGCTTTCTTTTTCTTCTTTTGCCTTTCTTCTTTCTCTCTCTCTCGCAACCCACACTGCTGTTGTGCCCGAGTGTGCCGCAAGGTGGAATGGGATGAGAGAGCAGGAGAAGCACACCATAGTTGTGACTGTGGGGAGGCGGGCCACCAGGCATTATGCATAACTCTGAACAGTTATCAACCCTAGTTGTAGCTGACCAATCAGCGCAGACAATGGAGTTTATCCGGACACAAAGGGACCAAAACAACTAGCGGCCTTCTGCGGTTTACAGAATTAATGTGATAATTATGGAGTGATAGAGATATTGAATATTCCCTAATTTAAAACCTGACTCTAACGTAATGTGACCATGGACTACAAGGTCAAGGCCAGCCGGCAACACCTGCTATAGTATCAAGGTTCAAGGTTCTTTATTATTTGTCTCCCGAGGAAGACATTTGTCTTAGACAAGGGGCCTGCATGCAAGCGTAGCCCTTATGCCCATGTCGCCGCAGAGCAGCGCCAACTCCCTCCCCACATTTTCACGAAATTCCAGGTGGACTTCTTATAGTTTCTAGTTGACAGTAAAGTTAATGCATGCGACAGAAAACCAAGCCATGGCTGCATCGACACAAGCAATTTGCTGGGCCTCGGTTGAGAATCACTCTCAATATATATACTGTACATACTGATACAGTTAGTACTGTATACACCTTATATACAGTACATATAGACATAGTACAGTACATGCAAGGGACTAATTATAGCCCGTGCCTTGAGGGAGAGGAGAGGGGACGGCACGAAACAAATTTCACACGAACCAAACGGCAGACATGAAAGAAGCCGGCGAACAGAAGAGAGAACCTAACAGAAGACAGGCCACATACTTGCACTGCAGTATACATAGATCAAACAGTAGTCAGTTGCGCGTGGCTGTCGTGCGGCGAAAATAGCAGATCTACAAGCTCACAATGCTTTGCACCACTGAGACAGTTGTGAGCTTGTAGATCAGCTGTTAATGATGTGCGACACCTGCACACAGCCACGCATAGGTCAGGCTTCACAGAGACTAGGAAAGCCCAACTGTCCCCCCTGCCCCTCCCTCTTAGCCGCTGTGCTGGGGTTTTATTTCCCCAGTAAATAATGGGGTTTGTGCCTCCTCAGTACTGAAGTGTCAACTGATATCTGGCTAGAGTCATTAGGCACTGTCTGTTTGTTATGTTCTATCTCTACAACTACCCCCATCTCTATTTATACCGCTCTCTCTCTCTCTCTCTCTCTCTCTCTCTCTGTGCATTCCTCTCTTTGCATCCATCTATACCTCTCTCTGATTCTCTCCATTTCTAACTGTGCTCTCACACTTTTCTCTGTGTATCCGTGTCACGCTTCATCTCTCGTTCCCTCGTTCTCAAAATGTCCCTCGCTGCGTCTCTTCTCTTGTCTCTCCCTCTCTCTCTCTCTCTCTCTCTCTCTCTCTCTCTCTCTCTACACATATATCTGTACCTCCCTTCCCTGGCTCTCCTCTTTCCTTTTTCCCACTCCCACTTTCTTCTCCTCTATACCTGGGAATACCGCCGTTGGTCGTTTGAGAAGAGATTAAATGTGTAAACGCGAGCATCAGTCACATAGTTGTCCTCCCGACTGTTCTCTTTCCTTCTGTAAGATGTCAACATGCATTGTCGTTTGTTTTGTTGTTTGTTTGTTTGTTCCTTCTTCTGTCCTTTGGAACTGTGTCAGTTCCACTGTGCAAGAAATCACAACGCAGATGTGTGGGAACATTTCTGAATGCAAAAGCACATCACACGCTTGCATCCATAGGGGTCCATTTTTTATCACAATCAGAGTGAATGCAACGTCAAGGACAGAGTAACTATTCACCTAGAACCACTCCTCTCTATGGCTCTGTAAATAGAATAGAGAAACGTGTAAACAGAGCTGTGTTACTGTACACTGCAACTTACAGAAAATTATTATATTATATTAAAAACACACAAATTGTGCATTTGCTGCCAGAAAAGGTTATGCATCCATGTATTAATTTGTGCAGTATGAAAAGTTAGCTATTTTGACAATATTTCATCTTTCTTTCCCTCGTTGCGTCTCTCTTTTTTGCATTCACTTCACTTTGTATAAAACCTTTGGGACAAAAAGCAGACATTGTGTATTTAATGGTGATTTAGTATGTCCATGTACCGAGCCCGCTGGGTGCAGACAGTGCCGGAACACACCATGTGATATGATGCTCTCTGTCCATCCCCAGGGTCCATGTGAGGAGGACAGACAAGGTGGGGACCGAGGCAGCGTTCCACCCCATAGAAGAGTACATGGTGCATGTGGAGGAGCATTACCAGCTCCTGGCCAGGCGCATGCATGTGGACAAGAAACGGGTGTACCTGGCCACCGACGACCCCTCACTGCTACAGGAGGCCAAAACTAAGTGAGTGTGCACTCACGCGTGTGTGGATGGGTGTGTGTGTGTGCAGGCGTTCTCAACCCATGGTGGGATTGCCCAATTATTATTAAAAAAAAATCCAGCCAAAAACGTTGAGAACCCCTGGCTTAGGGGGATGTGTTATTGCAACCACAGGTCGCAGTTAACTATCGGAAATTAAGATCTTAACCCCATGCCAAAGCGCCAGCAGTCTGCTGTCACCCAGGCAGATGCGTGCACGTGGCCTCGCCCTAAAGGGCAAGGTCGCTTCTTACTGGTGTGCGTGCGTGCGTGCGTGTGTGTGTGCGTGCGTGCGTGCGTGCGGCACGTACAGTATGTGTATAATGCATGCCGGTGCACAGTTTATGACTATGTATGTGCAGTATGTGTGTGTGCACTTGCTCCCTCGCATGCCTATTAGAGGGTCTTGCTGCCTGCCTGTCAGAGAGAAAATGATGAGGCTGGCAGGGCACTGCGTCAGACATCCGGAACTAGAGGCAATCAGATTAATACTATCTGAGCCAATCCAGGGCAAAGCCAGGAAAGGCAAGATCGTAGATGCACTGCGGCGCAGCAGCTTAGTTAGCTAACATCACTGTAGACCTCAGCTTGCTTGGTGATGATGAAGTTGGCCACGGCCAAATACTTGAAGACTTCCTCTCTTGGTGTGGGGATGCTTTTCTCCAACTAAATGTCTCAAAAACCAAAGAGATGTGTGTTGACTTCAGGAGATCCCCCCAGTTCCCCAGAGCAGTGTTGTCCATGGTGACCACCTACAAATACTTGGGCACCACATTTGACAGCAAGCTGAAATTCGATGTAAACTGTGATTTGCTGTGTAAGATAGGCCAACAACGCCTCTCTTGTTTGAGGAGGCTCGCCAAATTTCAGGTCGATACATCTCTAATGAAACTGTTCTACAGTGCATTTATTGAGTCAATTATATCTTTCTCCATCATTTGCTGGTACAGAAACCTGGACATGAAGGACAAAAACCAGTTTGGTAGGATTGTGAGAACGGCCTCAAAAATAGCAGGAGTACATTTCAGCAGCCTGGATCATCCATCATCGATGTGTTATCCCGATTGATCACAGGAGCACCTTTTTACTATTTTTACAATTTTTATACCTGCACACCTCCTGAGCACCTTGGTTGCCTCCTTGCCTCAGCCTGGATCATGTCTTTAAAAACCAGGTGCTTAAGAAAGCCAAGTCAATTTTTTCGGACAACTCCCATCCCCTCAGCTCAGAGTACAGGCTGCTTCCTTCCGGCCTTCGCCAAAAGGTTCCAGGGGCCAAAAGTAACGGGTATAAATTCTCCTTTGTGCCTGTGTCTATCCAGGCCTTAAATGACGATAGGAGGAGGAGGTAACTTTGTCGCCGTTATGAATTTCCATTGCTACACTGATACCTTGAACTGCTGTTTTTATTTTCTATGTGTACCATGTTCTTTTTACTATATCTTATGTGATTCATGTGTCTGCCTGTTATGCTTTGCTGTAAACCAAATCGTCCTTCGGGGATAAAGAAATAAATGAACCTGAACCTCAAGACCCTGATGTTACAGTAGGATAGTGTGGAGGGCAGAGGGAGTTGGTGTTGGCTAGACCGCACTCTCCAGGCCCGGTGCCACGAGGGGTGCCAGAGGGGGCCTGGCACCCTCAGTTGAAAATTCTCAGTTTAAGTTTTATGTACAGTACATAATGTTTTACTATATAAAAATGATGTGTGCCCCCTCTCCATTTTCTTTTTTTTTATGTTTTTTTGTGGCTTTCGCCTTTATTTTATATTTGTTATGGAGGGACAGACAGTAGGCTGACAGGAAATGGGGAGAGAGATGGGGGGAGACATGCAGTAAAGGCCGTGGGATCGGGAGTCGAACCCGCGGCACACTGCCAGACTGGATTACCAGCCAAGGTGCCTGGTCCACTGAGCCATGGCCCAGGCCCCTTCTCCATTTTCAACTGCCCCCTCAAGTCATTTCATCCTGGAGCTGGGCCTGACACTGTCGCATCGTGCGCGCCACCCGCGCACGCATGTCCGTCCGATGCGTCATGAATCATCCCCACTGTGCACGCCTCGGTGCCCACATGTCCTCTCCTGACTCTTCCTTGTCCCCTGCAGGTACCCAGAATACGAGTTCATCAGTGATAACTCCATCTCGTGGTCGGCAGGCCTCCACAACCGATACACAGAGAACTCCCTCAGAGGAGTCATCCTCGACATCCACTTCCTGTCGCAGACAGACTTCCTGGTCTGCACCTTCTCCTCACAGGTGGGTCCATCATGGGGTTGATTTCGGTGACTCTCAGGCCTGAATGAACACTGAGGATTTAGCTGTGTGTACATTTCTTTATAGCACGGTTTCCCAAACAATGGGTTGAGGTCGGGATACATTTTTGGGTCGCAAGGAGAAAAAAACACTTTTAGTTTCCTACAAAGTTGTGTTATTTCAAATGTTAAAAAACAAAAACGTTTTTCAAAACATAAAAAGAAGAAATTCCATAAAATAAAATAAAAACTTTTAAGAAGTAGTGAAAATAGCAGATCTGTAATAATAATAATAATAACTTTATTTTATATACAGTAGCACCTTTCTAGGCAAGAGCCACAAAGTGCTGCACAGGAATGATAAGAAAAATGTGACATGATCTATCATAATGAATGTAATAAACAAGAAATACCCAAACATTAAACAAATCAAGACTAGAAAAAGTGCCCTTCTGGGCACAGGTCTCCACCAGGATAGGAATGTAGGACATGGCATGACTATGGAGATCATGTGTACCGATTTGCGTGAAATTTGGATAAAATCTGAAGGAGTAATAATAGAAAATGTGTTTTACATATGTCGGCCTCCTGGTGGCGCTATAAAGAGCAGATGTGAAAAATTCCAGGCAAAGGTTTTTCCTTGGCCTCTAGGGACTTGGCATACAAAGTTATCCACAGATCCGTGCAGATAGAGGTAAAAACACTTTTCGGCCAGTTATAGCGCCACCTTGAGGCTGAGTTGAAATTGTTCATGTGGCATTTCGTCCTCGGCCTAGTGGGAATGTGGGTGCACAATTTCACGGAAATCACGCGATGTGTTCATGATTTGCAGCATTTTGTTTGAAAGTGAGCATTCCTGTGAACTTTGGAAGCCAATCTTAACCAATCAGGATGGAGTCTGAGAAATGTGAAAGACCGGTTTCGTTGAATGGCTCTAGAGAGACTGTGTACCAATTTGCGTGATGTTTGGACAAAATCTGTAGGTGTACTGTGCAAAAACTTGTTTTGCACAAAGCGGCCTCCTGGTGGCGCTATAACAGGCCGTTCTGGAAAGTTTGGGGCTCATCGTTGGCATCCAGGGAGTGTGTGTGCAAAATGTGGCATCGACCGGGTTAACGGTGGCCGAGATTAGCTGCTCACGGACGGACACACACACACACACACACACACACACACACACACACACGGACGGACGGACGGACGGACGGACGGACGGACGGACGGACGGACGGACGGACGGAGTGCAAAACATACTCTCTCCCCATGCCTTCGGCCTGGTGGAGACAATAACACAAGATCAGTAAAAGGCAGGGAAAAACAAAAACGGTTATTTATAGGAATGCTTTTTGAAACAAATGGGTTTTTAATAGGGATTTAAAACGTGTGAGGGAGTCAGTGAGGCGGCTTATAGATTGGCTATTTTCACTCGTTTGAGTCCCATAAAAACTAAAAGGTTTGGGAACGACTGCTTTATAGAATAAAATAGAATGCCACATGCCCACATCACATGCCTATAAATATATTGCATAGTGATGAGTGAAATGGTTGCAATCAATGTGTGTGTGTGTGTGTGTGTGTGTTGCAGGTGTGCCGCGTGGCGTATGAGATCATGCAGACACTACATCCGGACGCCTCGTCCTTCTTCTACTCCCTGGACGACATCTACTACTTCGGGGGCCAGAACGCGCACAACCAGATCGCCATCTACCCTCACCAGCCGAGGACCGGCGAGGACGTCCCCCTGGAGCCCGGGGACGTGATCGGGGTGGCCGGCAACCACTGGGACGGATACTCCAAGGGCATCAACCGCAAACTGGGCCGCACCGGCCTCTACCCGTCCTACAAGGTCAAGGAGAAGATCGAGACCGTCAAGTACCCCACGTACCCGGAGGCGGACAAACAGCTCAGTGCCCAGAAAAAATAAAAATAAAAGCCAGAGATGAGAAGAAGGAAAAAGAAACTAAACAAAAAAAGATTATAGGAGGAGAAGGAGGAGAAAAAGACACACTCCGACACAGGGAAGGAGACTTGACTGCTTTTTTTGTACAGAACAGAGAGCGCACTTACATAGCGGAGTGATGAGGAACATAAAGCTATAGCTTGGACCCGGGGGTGGTTAAAAAATAACACGAAATAGGATGCACTGTGTGCCAGTGGGTATGAATGTGTATGTGTGAGTGCGTGTGTGTGTGCAATAGACGGTGTGCCGCACATTCATTGTGCTCGCAAGCCTGCGCGCACTTACGTATGCGTGCGCGTGCATTTATGTACATGCCTGTGCATATACTATAAAGTCATGGAAGACTTGTACCCCCCCCCCCCCCCCCAACCAACCGCCCCTCCCAAGCCCCCGCCCCCCAAGCCTGGTGCAGTAATGATCGGGCATGTAGAGATCTTAGACATGAACATTGATTTGAAACAAAAGCAGGAAAACAATGAAGGCTCCGCGACTGAGTTCTCTCTCACTCCCTCTCTCTCTCTCTCTCTCCCTTACTCGCTCTCCCGATAAAGACTGGGACTGAAACTGATAAAGCTCACCGAGCCAGCTTTGGATCAATGTTTGGGGGAAAGAAGAAGAAGAAAAAAAAGAACAACAATGACAAACTAATGACTTTGAAGAGAAAAAAAAAGAAAGTACAAACTGTTATGAACTAGGGGGAGACAAATGTTTTGACTTTTATTTAATTCCTTTCTGTGTTTTTTTATTTTTATTCTAATCTTGCCTTTTTCTCCTTTATTGTTTATTGAATGTACCGTTCTTCTTGCCATGCGCACTGCTTTCCTGCCTTCCTCGCCACCTTCCGTCTCATTCCATCCATCTCCACTGTCCCCCATTGTCCATCTCTTCTCTACATGTGCAATTAATTTTATACTACCATGCTGTGCTTTTATTGGTTGTTTTTACCGTCTTAAATTTGTGTTTATGTGGCTTGTGCATTGTATACTGTACTCTCTGTGTGTGTGTGTGTGTGTGTGTGTGTGTGTGTGTGTGTGTGTGTGTGTGTGTGTGTGTGTGTGTGTGTGTGTGAGAGACTGTGTGACTGTGTGTGGTGCATGTGTGAGTTTTGAGAGGCCATGTCATGAACCCAGTGCCTGTTAATGGTGAGCAGTGTGCTTTCTGGCCTCCCTGCTGAGTGAATAATGTTTCTGTGGCCAGAGGGACACTGGCACTGGACTGTATGGCTGACCTCAGTTGACCCTTATAACAATGGTGACCCCCCCAGGCTGCCACTGTTGACCCCTAATGAACAATGGTAAGACTGTAGGTGGACTGCAATGAACTGATGTTGACACACACACACACACACACACACACACACACACACACACACACACACACACACACACACACACACACACACACACACACACACACACACACACACACACACACACACACAGAGTAGGGGCTGTCCCCAGGCTCACCAAATTGAAACACTCCACTGAGCTATTAAGTCCTAATGTCATTTCCACATCTTTTCTGTCCATTTCTTTGTTGTCGATTCTTTATCTTTTGTTTGTTTGTCCTTTTACTTTTAACCTTGCTGTTTTTAAAAGAAATGAGGAAAAATATGCCTATGTTTAAAAAAACATGATGATGCTTTGTCATAACAGTGCCCCCCACCACCACACTCTACCATGAAGGCTTTTTTATTTCATAACTTATGTTCTTGGGCATTGTCTTTGATAACCACAGATCGAATAAACTTGAGAAACCAATACAGGGTTTTTTTTTTCTCTCCTGTTTGATTTTGAAGTACCATCTGCTCCCCCGTCACTCTCGACTGACCACACCTGCTCACTCACTCAGTCTTCACGTGAAACACATGTGCATGTTCAGCTGAGCATGAGGTCCAAACTCATCTAAAAAATAATTTGCTGAAGTAGGTTCCAGTCTGACTGTAAGGACGTTTAGCATACGATGCCTTTTCCCCAATTGATGTACATCTTATTTCGCAATGAAACTCTTGCGGCCTAACATTATAATGAGTAGGCCTATCTAGCCATTGTTGTGCCTTACAGGAACGTTCCTATATTATGCGTTGTTATGACTATAAGATGCACGTTTTCCCACATACTGTATACTGTACAGTATAAAACCTAGATACCTCATTCGCAGCTGCAGTTCATTGGAGTGACATACATGTATCTTATGGAGGCTGCCATATTGGCTATGGTGGAGGGCTGGAGGCACAGCATGCTGCAGCTCAAAGTGGCTTAAGTGGCCAATCACAACATGTCTTTTCCGGGACTTGCCAGAATCACTTACTCCTCAGTGACATCACTTCCTCTCCAGTGACTAGTCCCGGATAAGACGTGCTGTGATTGGCCAGTAGACACTTGAGTGAGTGGCATCATGCTGTGCCTCAGCCATATTGGATCAAAGAGATTCTCTTTAATTGGATAGCCAATATGGCAGCCGCCATACGATACACATGCCCTAGAGCCGGAGGAAGTATCTCTACCTTTCTATGTGTATGCCTTATCCAGCCACATGAATTCACGCTTCACATACCAGCATCTGAAAGCAGCCGGTGTACTCCCACTCCCAGTGGGCAGTCTGGGCACCACAAAATGGGTATGGCAGAGAATCATTATTGAACTTGTTTCTCTAGACAGTTGAGTGTCCTACTTCCTACTTCCTGCTAGTCTGATGCATTTATGATCTTTTCCTCTGTCTTATTTATGGTTTGTCCTGTTGGTGTTCTGAGAGTTTCATTGCAGACCCCAGCTTTTGATTTCATCAGTGATCTACATGCTCCATTAGACAACTATACAAAACAAACCACGGCATTGGGTAATGGGGATGACGTTTTGGGGAAAAAGTGTTTTATTGCCTTTTCCCTTGCCTGCCTGACACGTGCAGCACGCACACGACATGTACATGCTCGCCACGTTGTCCTTTGAACATCTTTTCACTGGGTTTAGAGTGCCTCATGGGCTTTATAAATGCACAAGCTAAGGGCACTTTAATTAAAACACAATTGCTGTCACAGTGGCCTGTAACAGTCATTTAAGAGAGACGTTAGTTCAGTTAATTATTCTGTTAATTGGCCTGTGCTGCTGGTAGAGAGTGTTCAGGTTTTAAGCGGGCAGATTCACTTCCCTTTATTTGTAGTCTTAACTGTTGTATCACTCATTTGGAGCTCATGGGGCATTCGTAGCCTCTGCTGTGAAGGTGAGCCTTGAAGGGAGGTTGTGCCATCTCACTGCTTGAGCCGTATTTAAACACGTCCAGTGTTGACAGGTTAAACACTGCCCAACGTGACGCCTCCCTCCTCCCACACACAGGGTTGCTTACATGCTGCGTCTGTTAATGGACGGATGTTCCAAATGTGTCATTATCAACCTCTGTGTGTTTGCACGATCAAGGCTTAGCATAGTCATGTGGGTTTTGTAGTTGCTTGCACGCAGTCGCTTTGTTTTAATTTAATTTAATTTTAAAGGTTTGACTGATTTAAAGCATACCATGCTACTCAAAAGTGTAATATTGTTTACTGCTGGTGGTGGATTGCACAGCCATGTTAACATGATTAATTATTCCTAGCTGCAAACTGGGGTTTGCAGAATTACATTCCAGAGCCCCCGACTATAGAAACATTGATCTAAAGGGCCATTTGATTTTATGAGGTGGGCAATCCTGAGTTCTGACTTGATATCGAATGCAGGAAAAGAACACAGACCAGGAAGTGATGCGGCAGTTTAACTGATTGGAATTCACATTGTATATACGATAACTGGCTATGCTGACGCTTCATTGAATAGCAATCTTGTAAAGGGCAGGCAAAATCATTCCGACTGCCTCGCAAGGAGAGTGGAAATGGAAAAGGCTATTGTGGCCTGGTTTCTGTCGGGTCCAATCAGTAGCCCGGCTGCACCACGGTAGTAGATGAAACCAGCCTGAAGTACCCAGTCTCACATCAAGGCTGGGCCCAAAGATCCCTACACAGAAGAGTCAGGTGTTCGTCTGGGTGAAATGGATCGCATGGTATATCGATTTTTCGCCTTGTGAACCAAGTATGTGTGTGAAACATATTTGACTCCACATGCCTCTCTGTACAATACATACTGTATATGCACCTATATAACATAACTGATTACTCAAATGCACTTGGGGGACCATTGACCTCACCAAGGCTACAGATAGCTTTCCTCATAGTATATTTCTAGTGATTCGGTTATACTTTTACATGCCTCAGCCTCCTGCCCAGTGCCTTGTCAGCAGGATTGGACCAAGTTAAGCCTCTGAGTGGAGCAGGGTGTTTTGTTTGGCTCACATACAGTACTTTTGTTTCCAATAAATCAATGCTCTCAGTTTAATGCTGAGACAAAAGAAGCCACGAATATAGGCAAATCCCTGACTGGTGTGCCAGAGCACTTCTCTGTACTGTAACAAATATATCTGCAGGAAGAATACGGTAGTTTTTCAGAATGCTAAGTGCAATGTGACATTTGAAAGTACTGTACACTGCAGCTTTAATGCGTTTCAAAAACTCCAAATTCCCAAATCTAACTTTGCACATAAATGGGCATGTTAACTTTCCTATTTATGCAACAGTATTCTTAGGAATGACTTCAGCAGCTTAATCTGTTGACAGTGGGACAGATGTGCCGATAGGGAGGTGTCACGGGAACATTTTCATGGAGAACACTGTGATGTCACCGATAACGGCCCTGTTATTGTACTCAGGGAAGTTGTTCTCGGCATTACCCCTGTAGCTTGGTGCAGTCAAAGAAGAAAAAGCATAATGCTGTGTATACGTAAATAGACCAACGCAAGTTATTATCCACATGATTTTGATGCCACATTAGAGGCACCATTCATCAATGGCGACAATATCATGATGGCGCACAAACACGGTGTGATAACATCGCTGTTTGATAGTGCTATTATCACAATAGCCTTAGTGAACAAGCACTAACATGCCTTTGCATCGATAGTGATGCCAGCAACCCAGCATTGTATGAGTACATACGTAGAATAATGTTCCCATTGTCCGCCCCCCCGCCCCCCCCCCCCCCCCCCCGCCCACTCACACACACACACGCAGCATCGTTGCATGCCCATATGTTCTAGTCGTAGTAGCTGCAGCAGTGATGAGTCCATAGAGACTCCACGCCCCCCCCCCCCCCCCCCCCCAACCCCACACCGCTCCACCCAATACCCCCAACCCCCCCCCCCCCCCCCCCCTGCTGCCCGCAAGCCTCAGCCCCTCCCTGCTGCCCGCAGGGCTCAGCCCCGCCGTGATGACCATTAGCGTCTGGCTGAGGCTGCAGGAGATAACGGGTGATTTAAGGCCCTGTACCCCTGCACAGCCAGAGAGAAATGGCCGGCTGCCGCTTATCTCCCCCTCCGCCATACTCCACACACTTTTACATTAGGCTCCCCTATTCAAAGCCATCTGTCTTCCCAGTCAGGGTTTGATAAAACAGCGCTGCGTGCCTCAAGACGGGGTAGGAGAGGACGGGGAGACAGAGGAGGAGACATACTTATATATATATATATATATATCTCAGAGGTGCCACTACGGCCGCATACTTATCCACAGTGACAACAATTGCTGCGTAGAAGAGATACAGTATCGGTTTGTAAAAGTGAGACACACAGAGTTTGTGGACGCCGACTGCCCCCCCCATAACCCCCCCCCCCCCACCCCCACATCGCTCCCTGACTAATTGCAAATCGATGGTGGTCTCTTGGTGAGATGAATGGGGGTGAGGAGGATAATTGGCCCACGTTTGCATCAGCCATACATTCACTCTTATTCAGCAACAGAGGCTAACTCTAATCGCCGACTGCAGGTGAGCCTGTAATGGCGCCGGTGATGTTGCATTTCTGCCAATAAGAGATTGAGAAAGAAAGAAATCATTTACTTTACTCTTAAGCCTTTTGAGACTGCTTCTACCTCTGAGTGCTCTGTTGATCATGATAAGAGTGCTTTTCCCCCTGAGCCTATCACCATTGCTGTAGACTGGTGATTAGATCTTAATGCCACTGCATATGCGGATGCTTCCAGTTGGCATGGAAATACGATTAATGCATATAGCCTGCATGCGTATTCATTCTGTGATGAAATGTTCCCTAGCTCCAGGGCCTGGGTGGGTGGGTAGGTTAGGATGGGGGTGGGGGGAATACCTGTTATCTTAAGTAAAACACATTGGGGGAAAATAATCAAGAAAATGAGGGAAATTCAGATGCTGAATCACATCATTGTCAGAACGTGCTGATTTTGTCTTTCTGTGTGGAGGCTTATAGTGGGTAGTTGCTCCATCCCCCCTGGCCCCTGCTGTGTAATTATGGTGTCATTGTGTGACAGACAAGGAGCTAAGGGATGGCAAGACGTCTCGTGTCTCGGCGCCCGCTGAGAGGAGGACATTAAGAACAGAGGACAAGACAGCCCTGACAACCCAACTGTCCCCTCCTTGTTCCGCTCCTGCATGTCTCCTCCTGACCTTTCCTTCTCCACCTCCTCTTCCCTTTCTGTAACTCCCCTAATGCAGTGGTGGAACGTAGCTAAAGTACATTTACTTAAAAGGGCCAATCTATTTTTGCAGTAGTTGATACTTTTACTTAAGTAAAAAAGGTGGGTACTTTTTCCCACCACACTGCCCTATAATACCACCGCCATCTTCCACCCGCTCTATTTCGTTAACCGCTCCTTCGCCTTTGGTCTCTTGTGGCCTTTGGTTCCTTTTAATCTGATGACCAAGCACAAGTGAAGAGCGCTTTGATGAAATTAACGGCGTTGCTGAGGTTAACCCGTGTAGGATGGGAAAGTATCTGTGTGGCTTTAGTGTTTAACGACTTTTAACCATTATTTTAAACTTTAGCTGTTGAGAAATAGCAGATCTACAAGCTCGTAACGCGGCAGTCGGTGCTGCTATTTTAGAAAAATCGTGAAAATGTGGCACAAATCTTTGAATATATGCGTTCACAGCAAACGTTTTAACTCAAATATTGGCAGTGGTGGTTTTTTGCTCCCTGGAACAACATATTTTTAGATGTGGGTCAAGGGACAAATACAGATAATTCTGGGGGTCCTTGACGTGAAATAGTTTGAGAACCACTGATAAGCATTATAGGAAACTGTCAGGATTTTAAGAAATTTGTAGAATCTGGTCTCAGGTCTTAATGGATTAACGAGCTCCTACTTCTGGCAGATTGAGGCTGCAGTCCTGCATTGAAAGTGCATCTTGTCAGTGGCGGAGGAGTCACGCTGAGGAGGCTGGGCAGGCAAAGTGCTATCATCTTCCACAGGCAGTAAATCAGGAGCTGCAGCAGGGGCTCTTTTGGCTCGCCCTCAATGTCAAAATGTCAAAGTAGCTCATCACTCGTTCCTCATCGGCATAGGATCCAATGCCTTTGACTCTGGGTAATCAGGCAGATGTAACTCTGAACATACTGCCGTACCTCCCTTTGGGTTTGTGGAATAGGGACTATAGAGGGTATGCACCATGTGGCATCATCATCATCACCTGGAAGTTAGCAAATTTCAAAACTACTTTCACCATCCTGGCCTTCAGTCCCCAGCAAGCCGGTTGGAGACGACCTAGAGGCGCCCCGCACAATGCTCAACACCTTGCCCACGAGTCACGACAGACCCAGATGGAGAGACCTGGTGGCTATGGTTGGCTCTACGCGCCCTGAGTGCAAGAGGACTAAGATAAGAAAAGAAGGCCTTGATAGTCCATACTGTACATCCAAACAGAAAAGTCCTATCTGATTACAACAATGTTAAACTCGATTTGCCATGCACTCACTTTATGCATGCACATATACCCTCTATTGTGTGAATCCTTTCTGAGAGTGCCTGGGATAACCACCTGGAGGGGACACACTGTACAATAAAAGAATCACAGGTTCGATCCCTGCCAGAGTCAATGTGCAAGTGTGAAATGTGAAAGTGTCTTTGACTGGTGGATGCCAATGGACTCTGAGCCATGCACCTGTGTCTTACTGTATGGTGATTAAAATGCCATCAAATAATCTGCCTCTAGAGACATGGACATTCTGCATATATGATACATTCCCTGACAGATATTTAATCATAATGCAGTGATTGGTCTCAATACCAAAATAATAGGCCAATGTTGGTTTGGTTCGTCGTGGTCTAACTTTATCTGTCTGGCTCCTGCATCTGGCATCGCCATGCAATTATCCAGTTAGCTCTGGGAGGAGCAGGTGTTAAGGAGCCTTTTGATGGCATTTTAAGTCATGTTATGTATAAGTCCAAATGTTGCCTTCCATGTTAATTGTCAGACTCATTCAATGGTGTACGAGCCATCTGGCATACTGGGACAATCCTGGTGGGCCGCTGCATCGACGGGCCGTAAGAAGATATCCGTCCACAGTTACATTTCAGAATATAAAAAAATAGCTAATCTACAAGCTGATCCATAATGCTGATCTACTGTGGACCTCATTCCTGGGTTCTGGACCCCACATTGTCCAGTATTTATTTATGTGATTTGTACACTTTGTGCCTTTTTGGAGAATTGATCAGTGAAAGTGTTATTAATTGCAAGCTGTTATTGCAATATTCTGTCAAGTCATGGACATGGAGTCTGAAGCTCCCTATTTTTTTGTAATTCAAATGCATATTTATTTTGTGGAGTGGTACAAAATACAAATCCGGGACAATGCAGCACAGCCTAACAATATTACAAAACATTAAAAAAGAAGAAGAAAAAGAAATCCTAACAAAAGCACTGATCACATACAGGGTTCATAACAAATTAGTGTTATGGCTGAGATTTCATACACTTACTGTACACAGCCCCACTTGTGTTTCAAATGACCTGTCCTCGTCCCCTCGAGGCACCCTCATCATCATTCTGTGTCTGAAAGCAGGACAGCGTTCATTGCTCTGTTACCAGCTCTCTTCCAGTCCACCGGCTTCACAGCTCGTATTTCAGAGTGGCCTCGCTGCGGCGGCGGTGTTTTCAGATCGATAGGCGCCTGCACTCTGTTGTTGAAGGACTGGAGAACTCACAACGGTCTTGTGTATGGGTCTCTTCCATAGAGTATAAGGTCTCTTCACACTGCGGTGCGGGGTGGGTGGGCAGTGGTGGTGGAGTAGTGCGGCGTGGTAATTTGATTCTTCCTGTTGACACACGCCAAAGTTGCAGTCGATTCACCTTCAATTCAGTCTTTTGACGACAACAAAATCTAAGCTCTTAAGATGCTGGTTTGTGTGTGGAGTTAATTGAGTCAAGTGAGGAAGCTGACCCCCAACACCGACAGTCCGACACAGGCTTTCACATACCGCTGTTATAGAGCGTACGGCGTATGCACATGCATCAAGTGAGTGGCAAAGTGAGTTTAACGTCATTTAACGTAGTTTAATGCAATCAGATATGACTTTTCTGTTTGGCCGTACAGTATGGGCTGTCTGTTGTGGTATGCCACATGCTGTGTAATGATTCTTGGTACTTGTACGTGAATATGCAATGTACTTATATGTATGGTGCACTGCCTGAACTGTAACATACTTTAGGGCTGTGTTAGGGGCATGCTGAAGGCCGTGTGCTGCAGGCAGTGATTGTGATGTCTAGTCAGTGACGTCAGTAGGACATGAAGTATCCAAGCTATATAAGATTCTGTATGTATAATAAACTGTGTGAATGAATTAATGTGACCAAGTCTTCGTGTCATGTTAATCTCTTCTCCCGGGCCGGCCTGTCCGTCTTGCCCATGGAAATGCCAAAGGTCGTCACACACCAGAACCAGAACCAGAACCAGACGAGGGTCCAATACTTAGCACACATAAGTCATAACACTGTCAAGGCTAGAAAGTAGTTTTTTGCCACTCAGTAGGTGTTCCCGGCCGCTCCGGGTATGATGGATATTGTGCATACCCTCTATTATTGTGGTCCATGTGCACCCTAGTCAGTATCCCTGGACCCTAAGAATTCCTAAATTAAAATGCCTTGGCGTGACATTCATCGAGGACACAGTAGCAGTGGCTAAATAATGCTACCAGTTAACACAATATAAGAGTCTAAAAGCCCTGCCTAGTGGATGGCTATACGGGCCAAGTGGTTCAAATAAAAGGTTATTTATTACTGAATATTTAAGTCATAAGTAAGAACAAAATTGTACTTATACAGTATAAGAGCAGAGACAGGGGCTACAACAGTAATCAATGCAGTTTAACCCTGATCTCTTTCAGACAATGCTGAGATGAGTGAGACATTCCGTTGGGTGGGTCTCGTGGGAGAGGAGTACATACTTTACCTTCATAGACAAACTCCTTCAGCCAATTGGCATAACAAGATATGACGCCATCTGAATACCAAGAATGTAAAGAATGCTAATGGGGAGGATTGTTTCCATAAAGTTAACATGCTGAGAATGTTCTCTCAATTAAGATAAGACCTCTATTGATCCCGCTGGGGAGAATCAGTCACCAAAGACAATATACAGCAGATTTAATCGGGGCAAAGAAAAGGGGCAAAGAAAAGAGTAGGCCTACTGTATAGATACAGCATTGATGGAAGTTCATGAAACCTTCCACACACACCTTGGATGTACGGCTGTAGAGACCCTATGGTTGTACTGTTTGTGAAATAAGCTTGTAAATATCTGGAAACCCCTTTACTGTACATTGGACAAGAGAGACCCTATGGATGTGCCGTTTGTAAATTAGCTGAGAGAGACCCTACGAGTGTGCTGTCTGTATGTGGAACAAGCTTCTAAAATGTTCTTTCTTGCCTTGATCTCCGACCCTTTCTTTGTTTCTTGGAAAAATACGGGGAACTATGATCAAAAACACAATGATTCTGATTCTATTTCTGATTGATTTCCAAGACATGGCTGCTCTATCTCCTGAGCCACTGCTGCCCCCTACATACAAACTTTGAAGTTGTTTGTTACTAAACATCTCTTATTTTTTTATGATCAGTACTTTATTTGGATTTTTTTACAAATACAGAAAACGGAAAACAGAAAAAACAAATGCAAGCAACAACAACAACAGAATACGAATGCATAGATATACAAGATAAACAAATAAAAATAAATCAAATTAAGTTTAAATTAGTTTACACGACCAAACACGCAGCATCATCAACCATATCATATGTATACTAATACTAATACAGTAAACAATCAAAAGGGCATTGCCTGACCATGGATCACATCAAGGACCTGCAACATGACTGAGGAACACGTTCCACTTCGAATCATATTTATCCAACTGATTATTCATCTTAAAGGATAACCTCTCCAAAGCAGCCACAATACCAAGCATCTCTTCTCTTTTTTTTAAGTGTTTTTACCATAGCCTCAGTAGTTGCAATTGCCACATCAAAAATGGCCCTTAATTGGGTCAGTGAGTCAAGTCAACCAAGTGTCAAGTTCTGAGAGCAGGAAGTAATTAGACCTTGATTGTTCTCCTTGTGAAGCTGAAACCACAGATGTTCATTCAGTATCTCCCATGAACAATTGTCACTCTTAATGATGTCACAAATGTTCCTTTTACAGTATATTTGATCTGTCCAGCTTCTTTGCAATAGCGTGTAACAACGTGCTGGGTTTCTGGGTTTTTGCTCTTGTTCTGGTTTGGGGCGGAGCAATTAACTCCAATACTTTTGTTCAACAATGTGTTTGTAAAGGTGTCTACTGTCTAGTAACACATATCACAAAGACTGAAATACATTTTCCCTATAGGGCAATCTGTGACAGCTGCTGAAAGTTGGAGTGCCATTATATGCAGGCAACCTTTCTTTCTTTCTTTCTTTATTCGGATCCCCATTTACGTAGCTTCCACAAAGTGGTCGCTAGTCTTCCTGGGGTCCACACCAAATGTATACAATAAAAAACAGATTGTAATTTAAAACAGACAAGATCTTATCAGCTAAAACACTGAAGTATAGCTCGATCTGCATTTAACAGAGACAACAGTAAATGCCAGCTAATAGTGATGGCTGTTTCCCACACAGAGAGAAGGACTGTCTTCAAGGTGTCAGGGTAGATAGTAAACGTTTTAAATTCTTCCAGGGAAGGTATATAACTTTCTCAAGCTCTCCCCTGCTTCACCCTTTACAGTACATATCGACACAATGGAGCTGCCGACAATTACAACCACAATATTCTCTTGCAGCTCAACTAGATCTTTTTGTAAAAAGAGCCTTGCTCAAGGGCAGGGCAGTGCTTTTTGAAGGAGGTCATGCTCGCTCACTGTCTATACACAGATACAGATCTTCCGAATCAGTTCAGGTTATTTGAAACAATCACTTTCCCACTAGTGATACGCCTGCTTTTCTAACCATACAATATTATGTCAGGAGACAACGGAAACGCATTTAACCACCTTCAACATTAATAACACATTACATTGTAACATGATTTTAAGTCTTGTTCACATCAAAGTAAATATAACTCCAACTCGTGTAACTCTAACAAAGAACTCTACTGCGTACACTCTGGAAAACACCTCCCTTGCCTCATGGAGCAATATATTTGCGCGTCCATGGTCCTTCTGTGTATACTGCAGCTGCTGAGAAGGCCTGATACATATATTCCTCAGAGTGCTTGCCAAGGCTCCTCTGAGATGAGGTAAAGAGAGATCTGATTGTCTGATTGCGTGTGTGTGTGTGTGTGTGTGTGTGTGTGTGTGTGTGTGTGTGTGTGTGTGTGTGTGTGTGTGTGTGTGTGTGTGTGTGTGTGTGTGTGTGTGTGTGTGAGGCCTACATTATAAAAGAGAGAAATAGACAGACAGAATGGGTAAGTTAGACAGAGAAGGAGAGAGACCCACCGAAGAGCCAGCCTCCATCACAGATAAATGTACGGGAATGCACTCTGAATAATTTATATGCACCAAAAATAAAATCAAAACCCTTGATTTCTCTCCTCACGGAGAGATGAGTTCCCTGGAAGCATGGTGCTGTAGAATCTACAGACAAAGTATAAGGACAGATTGATCCAGGCACTGGCTGCAAGGAGGCCTTACATTTTATCCATTAATGATATACTGTATGCTTCATAACTAGTTCATGAACATGTATATTTGATCATGAGATTAATTTTGCTTCCTCCAGCTCCATCCAGCGCCTATATGAATTTACAAGGAAATAATAGCGTGCTTGATCATACGTGTCGCTGTCGTGCTCACTTACATAAACGCTTGGCCATTAGCCCCTATGCAGCCAATACGTGTCCATTAGCCCCTATGCAGCCAATACGTGTCCATTAGCCCCTATGCAGCCAATACGTGGCCATTAGCCCCTATGCAGCCAATACGTGGCCATTAGCCCCTATGCAGCCAATACGTGTCCATTAGCCCCTATGCAGCCAATACGTGGCCATTAGCCCCTATGCAGCCAATACGTGTCCATTAGCCCCTATGCAGCCAATACGTGTCCATTAGCCCCTATGCAGCCAATACGTGTCCATTAGCCCCTATGCAGCCAATACGTGTCCATTAGCCCCTATGCAGCCAATACGTGTCCATTAGCCCCTATGCAGCCAATACGTGTCCATTAGCCCCTATGCAGCCAATACGTGGCCATTAGCCCCTATGCAGCCAATACGTGTCCATTAGCCCCTATGCAGCCAATACGTGGCCATTAGCCCCTATGCAGCCAATACGTGCTGAGCAGCTAGAACACACTTACATAAACGCTTGGCCATTAGCCCCTATGCAGCGAAGACGTGCTGAGCAGCTATTAGCCATTAGCCCCTATGCAGCCAATACGTGAATCACTTACATAAACGCTTGGCTATTAGCCCCTATGCAGCCAATACGTGAATCACTTACATAAACGCTTGGCCATTAGCCCCTATGCAGCGAAGACGTGCTGAGCAGCTAGAACACATAAACGCTTGGCCATTAGCCCCTATGCAGCCAATACGTGCTGAGCAGCTAGAACACACTTACATAAACGCTTGGCCATTAGCCCCTATGCAGCCAATACGTGCTGAGCAGCTAGAACACAAGGTTGTTTTGCAAGCAAGGTCATGACTCATCATAACCTGCCTGTATCGCAAAACTGTTGTTAATGGCATATGGTCGTTCAAGGTTGTACTTTTTTTTTCTTTTTTTTAAGATATTTTTTTGCGGCTTACGCCTTTTATTGATTTTTTGAAGGGACAGACAGTAGGCTGACAGGAAACGGGAGAGAGATGGGGGGATGACATGCAGTAAAGGCCGTGTCGGGTCCGGGAGTCGAACCCGCGGCACACTGCGACTGGATTACCAGTCAGGTGCCCAGACCGTTACGCTACGGCCTGGGCCAAGGTTGTACTTTATTGTTACATCTTGTGTACAGGTAGGCCTAAGTAAGTAAGTACATGAAGAGTTTGTTTGGCTTCCTTCAGACAATACAGCAGCAAATATAACATCAAACAGCCATTGTCCTTAGCTTATAGGTAACACCACCAGCCAGCTAGGCTGTCTGGGCAGCAGGGACAGGGTTCTGACACATGAAATACAAATATTTTAACCAATCTGTTGTAGTACACTAATGTTAATAAAACTAGTAAATCTGCAGTGGTCGGAGGTGATCTGCTGTAACTGTCAATAAAATATTTAATCAATCAATCAATGAATCAATCCCTACTCTAACAGTGACAGATTTAGGTCGGACACCTACTATTTGGCAAGTAGCCTAGTTTGAAGACATTGAGACATTTTGTCATTGGCTGTATGTGGGACTCATCCCGTGCTCTCCGAACTAAAATGACTTGGCTAAAACATATGCTCTGACTGGATCTCCTTCCTTTCGTGTGGATACATTTATTCATCTTTGGGTATTCAAAAAGGTATTTCTCTAAAGTATTTCATACTATACGTATTATATGGATATTGATTATTCTCCTCCTTCTGTTCAATCTTTCCATGTAAATGCTTAGCGTGATTACACACATTGAGCCAACATGCAGAAGTTGTCTTACCCATTTTGGGCGGGAACCCCTTTTGGTGTTAGCATTATTATGTTATGCTTTAGCTATTGAAAAATAGAAGATCTACATGCTCATAGCGCGCCACTCGGTGGCGCGCTATGAGCATGTAGATCTTCTATTTTTTTTTTATCGAAAGACGACTGACATAGAAACATAGGGTTTTTACAGGATGTAGAAGACATTTTTTTAATCTGATCTCAGGTCAGAATGGGTTAAGTTGGCCTGCTGGCACCAGCTCTTTCTTGTAATGAAGAGCGTTTGCTGCATGCGGTATTCCTCATCCTCTGCTTCTTTCTTTAATGCACAACAAGGGACACATCAAACGTAGTCCTTTAAATTAAAAGTAAGCTCCTGTTCAATCTAAAAAACACGGGTCATGTTGTCTCATTAAGTTATCATCAATACATTCTCTGAAACACAAACTTTTAATCTAAAGTGAGCTGGGAGTCTGGGACCATCTATTGTTAACAATATCAAATAACTAAATCTATTATCTATTCTATGAGCATGCTATTGTGGAACTGTGTTCGATAAGTTCTGAGTTCACGGGTAAGGGCCCATTAATTAATGCCTATCGAACCTCAATCAATGGCACCTTGTTCCCAACATCTTAACTGTTAGATCGCATTGATCTTATCTTTTCGTTCAAAGACTCTTATGTTCTAGAAGTCGATGTCTCATGAAGCATAATGCTGCATTCTTTAACGGCAGAATGCAACATGAGCACTTTGTTTAGCCTGCATCCTTGATGATGTCCTGTGGAATAAACACTGCTCATGAAAGTGCTCTCTTGCTCAGTATTGTGTCCATTAGTTAGTTAATAAATAGTTCCATGTTTTCCAACATGGAAAAGGTTATTCGTGCATTTATTTACCTAACCCTGACCCTTAATTATTATTTCTTGTGCTGTGAAATGTACTGTACTATAGCTGTTGGAATGACCTCTGTTCCAGGCTCTTGGGATGAAACAACATAACCTAAGGTGGCAGCAGGGAGAGAACGGCTGAACACTAAAATATATTAATGTTTTACCTCATTCTGTTTATTCACGCTCCACCGTACACACCTGATGCAACTACCTTTTTTTATGCCGAAGGCCAAGACATCTATAACAGGGTTTGATTGCTCACGCACGCACGCACGCACGCACGCATACGCATGCATACGCACGCACGCACGCACGCATGTCTAAAATAATGTGAGCGGCCACTAGGGAAACAGAATGTTCCCAGTTTGATCCCTGTAAGTTAGTGTCAAAGTGTCCTTCAGTAAGATACTGAACATTGTGTGTGTGTGTGTGTGTGTGTGTGTGTGTGTGTGTGTGTGTGTGTTTAAAATCCAAAGCACGCACATCTTAAAAAGTGTTGACGTGTGCTGAACAAAAATATATTACAGAAGAAGGTATAGGATGTCTAGATCTAGATCTGTTATACTCATTCCGGGTCTTTGTCAGGAATGAGTATACAACAATGTAGGCGTGTTATACAAGGCGTGTGTGTGACCTGTCCTTCCCCTCAAATGTAGACAAATTGTAGATCATGTTCCTACTGTTGCTCTATATACATGTTTGAAAAACAATAAATAAATAAAGTAATCAAACATATTGATAAAATAAGACTGTCAGGAGTTCATTTGACCTCCAGTGTATAACACTTTCATCCCATGTCAAAAATGGCAAACATTGCAAATCTAGTTGTGAGCTTTAGATTGGCTATTTTTTTTAGTCTGTCTAGACCCCCCCCCCCCCTTTTTTTCCCCTTTTCTTCTTAGGAAGGTATGGCATTCATACAGGGAATCAGTCTGAAAAAAAAGAGTTAAAGAGATAATAAAGTGAGATTTAAAACCATAATAGTAATCATTCTGAATCAAAACTACAGTAACTAGAAAAAGTGCCCCTTGGCACAGGTCTCCACCAGGATAATACAGCATTTGTGATATTTGGACAAAATGTGTAGGAGTAATATAAAAAATCAAACAGATCTGTGTTGCACACATGACCATACAGGTAGTGTACATACAGATTTGCGTGATGTATGGATCAAATCAGTACGAGTAATATAAAGAAACGTTTAGCAAAAATTGGCAAAAAATACGGCTCTAACAGGCAGATGCAATGGAAAATGCAGGGTAAAGGTTTTTCTTTTGGAAGCTAACTTTGGAAGGCAATCTTAGCCTATCAGGATGGAAGGGGAAAGCGGACAGATCTGTGTTGATCAGATGACTATGGAGATAGTCAGTGTATACCGATTTGCGTGATGTAAGGATAAACTGTGTAAAGTAATGTCCAGTGTTTTGCCGGCATCATGGTGGCGGGAGGGATGAACCAGGTATAACCGGCAGATGTGAAAAATGCAGGGCAAAGGTTTTCCTTGGCCTCTAGGGAGTGTGCCTACAAAGTTGTACACAGATCGGTGCAGTTATAGGTAAAAACATGAATTGTCTAGGAGTCAAAAGGCCCGGGGGCAAACTGTCTACTTTCCAATATAACATAGTAAAATATGTGACACTACTGGCTCGCAGACTGATACTGTTGAATTGGAAGCAAGCATTGTGTGTGCATAATTTCACAGCATTTTGTTCAAAACAGCCCAATGCTGCAAAATGTGGAAGGCAAGCCAATGGGGATCGAATATGGGGAAACGGACAGGTCCATGTTGATCACATGACTATAGAGATAGAGACGGTGCCGGAGATTAGCTGGTAGCGGACGGATGGGCGGATGGACGGACAGAGTGCAAAACACTTCAGCCTGGTGGAGACAACAATCAATCCAGCCTAGTGGAACAAATAAAAATAAAAACACTAAGAGATATGCAGGAGAGCAATGCACACACACAGGGATTAGCCTTGTTACCCAGGCTTTTATTTTCGTTCTCATTCAGGCAGAGGGATGAACAAAAACAATGAGGCAGGGGAACAGGAAAAACAGCATTGGCTGATTGCAAAACCAGAGGCAGCCTAATTGAGAGCAGGTGTGGATTATCATGGGAGTGGAAGACAGAGGGCATTGGGTGGGCAGGCCAGTAACTGAAATGATAACAGGTGAGCATACAGGCTACCACAAATATGCAAAGTGTACTACAGTATGCCTACTAAATAATACCACATAGGGGGCGGTAATGCAACCGTCTATTTAGATGCCAACCACCATAAACAAAAAAGAAGAATCATTACTACAGAACAACACAACAGGCTAATACAAGATACATATGTAGCATACTTCCCAATCACTTTGTGGACTACAGTTGGTGTGGTCTACTTCAAACTATAACCTGTATATGCCACAGGCTTCAAATAGCTGGCATTTGAATCAATGCATTGATTGAATTTGAAGTCCTACTATAAGTTTTGACTTAAGCTGTCTTGATGCTGGTGGGGACTGAGGAACAGAAGAATTAAGGGTTGCAAGATTATGTTATGATTATTTCATTTTCAAGTAAAAGCCATGTAGGCCTACTATACTGTGGAAGTGGATATGCCAATTTCAACCTCCATTGCAGTTCTGGTGAGTCATTTTGATCTCATGCCAGGGGACCCTGAGTGAGTCTCCACAAGATATGAACAGTCACCACCAGTGTCAGCATTCATAAATGATTGATTGTGAATATAAGTGCATCCTCCTGGCATGTAGGCTACTATGATTCTGTCAAACTCGTTAATGAAATGTGGTTCAGTCTTTCATGGCTACAATTCATTCATCTGATAAAACTCAGAGAGTCAACAAAATATTGTTAGCATCTAACCATGACTGATGCTAGCCGCAATTTGCAACTCTAGATTTTTTTATAATGGGATGAATCTAGAGTTGCAATACCCTTCATTGGGTCCCCACTCATCCAATTTGCGTTTGCGATCTGCTTGTATTAAACTACGTTAAACTCACCAACATTGCAGCTCTAGGCCAAGCTTGAATTATCCTCTTTCAATCTGCCGAGCTTTTGTTTCATAAAAACCACATGTTATGAGCTAGTACTTTCTGTCAAGAAATTCTGTGCAGGTGAAGTGTTGGAGTTTGGAAGCACTCGTTTTTTTAAAGGTATATTCAGTGATTTCACTCAAAAAAACCTTAGGTTTCGTTTTTGGCTGTGGGACCCAGCCTTTCGTCCAATCAGGATAGAGTCAAAAACGAAACCTAAGGTTTTTTGACCCCCAGGGGTTAACTGGGGACAGGGAGGAACTCCTTATATGGTCAGCACACTCTATAGTAGGGAGGATTATCACAACAAAACAAAAAAATAAGTGATATTTGAATTAAGTGAAATCACTGAATATACCTTTAACGGGTCGCGCTGCTGCCTCCTGTATTATGTGCAAATTCGAAACAGGTGGTAGCCTACACAGGGCCGTTTATTGTGACTTTGACGAGCGCTTCCAAACTCCAACACAAAATAATCACCTGCACAGAATTTCTTGACAGAAAGTAGTCTACGATGGATTTTTATGAAACAAAAGCTTGGCAGATTGAAAGAGGATAATTCAAGCTTGGCCTAGAGCTGCAATGTTGGTGAGTTCAACGTTGTTTAATACAAGCAGATCACAAACGCAAATCGGATGAGTGGGGAGTCAATGGAGGGTATTGCAACTCTAGATTCATCCCATTATAAAATAATCTGAGTTGCGGCTAGACTGATGCAGGACTGTGAAGGACCAGGATAAGCATGCAGCTGGGAACGCAGGTAAAGGTGGAAAAATACGGGTTTTATTCACAAAAAGTACTTCATTTTAAGATGAAGTACACACTAAAGCATACATCAACTGAACAAAACTTTGTAAACCACTATATCATTGTACTGTATGTCAAATAGCAGCAATATTCAATCTAAGGTCTGCCATTTTCACCAAATGTTTGCCTATTTTCTCAGAATGTTTCCTTATAATTTCCCCAGAATTGTGATGCAAGGTTTATGTCGTTAAAGTAACATACAGTAGTGAGTGCTCCTCTGACCAAGAGTGCATATGCCTTCATCTCCTAAATGCAGGACTATATTCTATGCAGGCCAGTGTGGCCACTATTCCATAGTAAATTGCAGGAGAGAGAAGAAAAGAAAACATTATTCTTCTTTTAGAAGGAGTGGCGTAGATGAAGCATCTCCTGAGAACAGGCCTCTGGCTGTTAGTGCTTCACATTAACACCTAACTGAATTTATCTCGATTGCTCGCACTCGGTCTGGAAACAAAGTGGGCCTAAAAAGGGTTGTGTCCCGAAGTTAAACAAAGTAACTGAAAAAGCATCACTTTCAGAACTGCAGCAGAACTGAACAATTATAGCCCAATCAATCTCTGCTAACTGCCCTAACCAGTCCTGACCTTAACTGCACCAATCACATACCTAATGAATAGTTAGTGTTACGTACGTGCCTCTCACAATATTCTAAGTAGGCTACTACCATTTCATGTTTTAGGCCAGGTACTGTAGCTCATTGCGAGTGAGCTGCGGTACCTTAAAGTCAGCTACCGGTAGCTTAGATCCTCAACCTTTGATGCGCACACAAAGCTCATCCACCAATGTGCCTTTCTTCTCGTGAATTATGCATTATGCTCCGGTACCCACTGGACCCTTTTTGTCCGTCCAGTGGTGGAACCACACTGTAAAATCCTCAGTGTTAATTTAACTCTGGGATTGTACAAATCAAACCCCACTGAACACCATTATAGACTGTTAAATTAACAGTGGGCATTTACTGTGCAGGTGAATTGAATTCAATTACATTTAAAATACTTTGTTGCCGGCTTTCATATACACTGTCCAACATCAAACCAACATACTAACATATATAATACTTTAGTATAGTACAATATAACATCGACAACAGTACAACAGGGTGCACAACCGTACCCTATACCTATATTGGGTATAACATTTAAATATGGGAGAAACTGTGCACAGCGATAATGCATGTGCCAATCTGCGCTACTGTATGTGCACACACAGACTAAATAACTGGCTGGTAGTCTAATGTTTAACCTCGTCTCAACCAGAATGATCCCCACTGCTCCCGGTTGCATGCGCATAAACACAAGCAGATACCCAAATTAATTTGTGATGTGTATGTAGCTGCAACTTATTTTAATTTTAACTTATTTTAATTATACAGTGACACAAGAGTGACACAACAATTATTTTGTTTGTGAGTAGCTATAATGGAAATTACCCTTTGGCTAGTTATGCCATGCACAACTACCGGTACTTAAAGATGGAGTGCCACAATTTTTTTATTTTTCCAGCTTTTCATGTGTCTATGG
>NC_139717.1:28718227-28765727 GCF_964188405.1 Protomyctophum parallelum
AGACCTCCAGTTCTAGGCAACACAGAATGGGGTGACTTTTTATTATTATTTCCACAACAGGTATATTAGTATTAGACAGTAAAATGTTGAAAATGAGTGGTATCCTGTAGTCACTATTCGTTGATTCACTGGGATACCAAAAAACATTTAAAAAAAAAGGTTTCTCGCTGTTCTCGGGTTGAATATTGATATGCGATTAAAATGTGATTAATCTAGATTAATTAATCGCAAAGCCTCTGATTAATTAGATTAATTTTTTTAATCGAGTCCCAGCTCTACTAATAAGTCATATACTCGTGCTCATGACAGACCACTGATACATAGATATGCCACTGCTACATAGATACGCATGGACATTGCTGGTTGTAGGAGTGGTTTCACCACTCAAAAAAGAGGTATTGAAAAGCATCAGGATGTTGGATTTGGAGTAGGATGTCACTTCACTTACCAGCCTAAAGACATTTTTGTCCTGGAAAATTACTGAGCATGGTCCATTTAGAAAAGCTACATGACATGAACAAATTACAGTATAACTATTTCCTCAGTTCCCCTTTTTTTTCCTTTTTTTATACAAAAGTGTAGTAAGCTTATGCCATCACAACAGGCATTAATTTCAAAACGCCAGTGGACATTCATTATTTTCAATAATATCAGCTTTTGTGCTCTGAACTCCCGCTGACCTGGGTGTTCGTGAGCCCGAGGCAGTATGGGGGGAAAGTGTGATGTGTTTTTAACCACTTAAAGTAGGCTACTGTAAGTATAGCCTCCCAGCATTGTTTTATTCTCAATAATGACATGCCTAAATGACGGATGCCAGGGTTAAGTAGTTAATCGTTGAACAGGCTTTTTTCTAATCGCTATAATGACTGCTCTGTGGTGGTGAGAGCAGAGTTGATAGGAATACATACATTCACTTGCACGAAAGTGATCAAATATTTTACATATCAGGTAACAGTGAGCCAGAAGGGCAACAAGATGGGCATATTCTGTCTTAATCATTCACAGTGGGACGTCTGGTTCCTGTTGTTTCCTGAATTACATTGTATTGATTTATATATTGCACTTTGTTGGCTGCTACAGTATGCCCACTGTGGTTACTGAAATAATGTAATTTATCCCCTGGAATGAATAAAGTCATCTTTATTTAGTTTTCTCATTCCTACAGTAGGCTATGTGATGTGCCGTTTTTTTTTTTTAGTTTAGAGGATTTGAGTGATTCAATGACAGATTATAATAGTTTGGTGCGTTTCTTTCATCCGCTGACTTGACTTCATCTTTATGGATGATGGCTGATTCTGGTGTATGGCAGACAGGCACACATGGTGGAGAGAGCTGATGAAATGTTCACTTGCCTTAGCGCGAAATGAAGCATCGCCGTCACACGACAAGGTGAAGTGAGGAATGAACTTTCTACTAGAATACCGGGGGGGGGGGGGGCATTTATTAGACCGGCCTGCTAAGATGGCAGGAGTGTCAGGGTATTTGAAGTTCCATGATTAGAGGACATCCCATGGTCTGCACGTCATAAAGAGTCACAGACCCAAGGGCTGAGTGACTGAATCGACTATGAATGGACCATAGGGGATCACTGGGTGATTAATTTACCTTAATGGGATACGGCAGCAGTGCACTTAGTTTGCAAGCCTGGCGGAAACCCAGAAGAAGAAGAAGAGTTCACAACCTATGGTCTACACTCATACCAATCCTGACATTTGCCCACACTTTATTTAGATTATACAGGCAAGTCAAGACTTCAGTAGAAGAACAGTGACACAGTAGAGGAGAGGAGAGGAAGGGAGACGAGAGGCAGCAGGCAGCAGTGTTGACAACAAAACCCACAAACATGAAGAACCACACGAGATTGCGTCGCTTGGACCCATTGATGGGAGATCAACTGATCGATAGAATTGTAAAACGCAGCCGTTCCATTGATAGAATTGTAAAACTAGGCCGTTCGACTTATAGAATTGTAGAACGCAGCCGTTCGATTGATAGAATTGTAAAACGCAGCCGTTCGATTGATAGAATTGTAAAACTAGGCCGTAGTTGTAGTTAAATAAAAAATGTGAAATAAAACAGTAATTGTTCTGGAATTTTTTTGTTTGTTTAAAATATCGTGAAAAATCGTATCGTAAACCTCATCGTAATACGAATCGTATCGTGAGTTGCGTGAATCGTTACATGCCTAGTTATCACCGATGAAGGTCGGCCGTAAGGATTCCTGTTTTCCCCCAAGTGAGAACATAATCGAGAAAGTGACCAATAATTGGTGAGAATTTTGATTGATTGAATACTTTATTAGCCATAAATGTAAAAGGTACAGCCAGACATAGGCCAGAAGGATAACACAAAGTCCTGGAGACTTGTTTCCATTGTGGTCTTATATGGTGGTGCTTGTAGATCTTGTTAATGTCTGGCAAATGTTAAGGTTTTGCATTAAAGTTTATTGTAGTAAATGTATGCACAGATGTCTCAAAGTGCTCCACTAGAGTAACAGCCAATTGTTTTTGGCCCTTTGTGTGATAAGATTTCATCAAATACCAACTGTGATTTGAGAATAATCCTCTAGCATGCTAGCTGACAAATCAGTGCAAACTGAAATGCCACCTCATGCTATAACTGTCACTGTAGGGCTGGACAACATCATTCTTTACTAAAATAGAAAAACCCGGAACGCATCGATAGGGTCGCAAAATAATCCCTGGGGTATATGGTATAAAAAAAATTCAAGAACCCCTGGTCTATGGCTTCCCTTATAGCATCTAACTTTCCAGGAATAGAAAACCTGTATAGAAAACCCATCAATGATGTCACTAGTAGTAGGCGGATTTCTGAACTGTCCACAGCCCTCCTCTGGAGAGTCTGCTCTGGACCAGTATATGAAGATTGGTTGAAAATGGGTGACGTTGTCTCTTAAGTTATTAAAACCAGGAAAACACACACACACACACACACACACACACACACACACACACACACACACACACACACACACACACACACACACACACACACACACACACACACACACACACACACACACACACACACACACACACACACACACACACACACACACACACACACACAATAATATTACCATATCCAAATCCCAGACCATTATCTAGTCTCTCATCACAATATCAATATATTGCACAGCCCTAGCTGTCACCATGAGCAGCCTCATTGCTGAAGGAACTCAACATGTCAAACATGGATGAAAGTCGTCCGTCAAAACTGAGTTGCTGTAGGAGGTAGAATTATCCGACACAGTAGTTTATCCAATCGCAAAGGAAACGTGGAGCGGAAAATCACGACCTTTGACGGTTCAACGGATTCGAGGACTGGTTTCATCAAAATGCCCCAGAATTTGGACACTGTACTGCAGTCCCCTGACTGCCGTTAGCGGTGTCCCTGGTCCAAATGGACGCTTACAGGTCTGTAACTCTGAGAGTGTACAAATGGAACCAAATGGATCCTTACAGGTCTGTAACTCTGAGAGTGTACAAATGGAACCAAATGGATCCTTACAGGTCTGTAACTCTGAGAGTGTACAAATGGAACCAAATGGATCCTTACAGGTCTGTAACTCTGAGAGTGTACAAATGGAACCAAATGGATCCTTACAGGTCTGTAACTCTGAGAGTGTACAAATGGAACCAAATGGATCCTTACAGGTCTGTAACTCTGAGAGTGTACAAATGAAACCAAATGGATCCTTACAGGTATGTAACTCTGAGTGTACAAATGGAACCAAATGGATCCTTACAGGTCTGTAACTCTGAGTGTACAAATGGAACCAAATGGATCCTTACAGGTATGTAACTCTGAGTGTACAAATGGAACCAAATGGATCCTTACAGGTCTGTAACTCTGAGTGTACAAATGGAACCAAATGGATCCTTACAGGTCTGTAACTCTGAGAGTGTACTAATGGAACCAAATGGACCCTTGGCTTACTAACTCTGAGAGTGTACAACAACCAAATGGACCCTTACAGGTCTGTAACTCTTGAGAGTAATTAGAAAGTTTCACTGCAATACACAATACACTTGCCAGCTAAATCACCCCCCCCCCCCCACCCTCCCAAGATGATGTGATGGATAATGTAGGGAAGAGGAAGCCAACATCTGAGGCGTGCTTGGAGTGGGCGGTTATCAGTGGCTGAGGAGCTGCTGTGTTCACTCCCAGGTATACACTACTACACACAGGTGTTTCCGCACGGCTGCCTTCCTTCCATCTATCGTGCATGACGGGCACTCGGGAGCTTGCGAATCTGATGACATTGTTGCAGGGCCTAGGCAGGTGACGGAGCACAACACCCAATCAATCGCTCATTTGACACGCACGCAGTCCCGGCCGTCACATGTTCTGCACCCCCCCCCCCCCCCCCCCTCCTTGTCTCCCACAGCCACTGGTGCTCCCTGCGGCTGTAGGGGATTAGCTAATGATGCCAATTGATGGCACATACTGTAAATCACTGTGGAATGTATGCATTCTGAAGGCATTTTCACATTGCAGTGATTAATAATATTGCGGGGCTTACACAGGCCTATGTCTGTAGTTAGCAATAGTGAGCATTGTTGGGACCGTTCAATAAAGTTTGGCTTCATATAAATATGTGCACGGGCACAACACGTGCACTCAAATATGCACACAAAGCACTCAGAGGGTTGTTTATTATGCGTATATTTGAAAGCAGGTCCTTCATAGTGTGTGTGTGTGTGTGCGTGCGTGCGTGCGTGCGTGCGTGCGTGCGTGCGTGAGTGCGTTCCCACTCTCTTACTCATGGCGTCAGTGTATGTGTGTTCAAGGTAAAATACATTCATTGCCACCAGTATTCTCTGTGCAAATATGCAATTATGCATTGTAGGAGTATTCATGAAACACACTATATCTTTGTGTGTTTGGTCATGCAGGATGCATTTACATGTGTTTATCAGCGTGAACAGGCAGTTTTTTACCCATTAGGTTTAGGAATATTCAGATGGCATTTTGTATTCCAGATGCATACAATCCTGCCTGCAAACGGATCCCATGGAGGAAGAACATTGTTCGTGGTCAAAAAAATCAAAGGTCATTAAACATTTGGCCCTCATAGCCATGCTTGACCCCATATGAAAGTTAACATGCACCGTCTCGGGTCCCGATGGCGTAGTCAGTAATTAGCGCCGTTTGTCGCCTCACAGCTAGAAGGTCCTGGGTTCGATTCCCGAGGGGCATGCTGTCAACGTGTTCTCTCCCCCAGCGCCCATGTGAAAGGGTTGGTGAAAGGGCCTTACCGTGTAGGGTTAGCATGTTCTCCCCGTGTCCCCTATAGGCCACTGATTCTCAACGTTTTGGCTGGGGACATCCGGAAATGCTTTGGCCATGTCTTGCGACCCCCGCCCCGCCCCCCTCCCCACCACCAATACAAACTGACTGCAAAAATTACCTTAATAGAGAAAATATATCATAAATGAATACTGAAAAAAATATAATCATTAAGGAACGTCTATGCATGCACCACATGCTATGTAAACTCTTAATCTCCATTTTCCAGCCATTCATTTGCCAAAAAAAAGGAAAATAATTTGGGGACCACCCAAAATAATTTGGTCACCCCCGAGGGGTCACGAACCACGGGTTGAGAACCCCTGCCCTAGGGTAGGTACCCTCACAAAGAAAGTGCAGTATTCCTGGTCATTTTACTGCGCCTGTTGGAGGGCAAAGGAACTGGTTGGAATAACATGTTCCTTCCACCTGCAACTTCCTACCTCGGAAACTCAGGTGATAAGAAGCGGCCTGCTCACTCATGCATTGAAGGAAGCATGAGCTCAGTTCGAGGCCCTCCCCAGGTTTGTAAAGGGAGAGTTGCACCCAGGATTACAGTTTACAAGGGGTAGCCGTCCCATAAACTGTAACACTGGGGACGGGAACCATACGCAGCTATGTGGCTGCACTGACAATTCTTCCGTCCCACGGGGAGTTCTTTTTCCCTCTGAAGGTGAGGCGAAGGGCTGCGTAACCGCCACGGGCATGCAACCTGTGCAATCCATTGATTATAGTGGCAGATAGGGATGTCCCGATACACTTTTTTCGCTTCCGATCCGATCCCGATACCTCAATTTCTGTGTTAGCCGATACCGATACCGAATACCGATACCAGTGTTGTGATCTCGTGTTGTGTTTATAGATAGCGCTCATTGTTAAAGCCATGGGTCCGCCTGCAGTCCCCGCTCTTACCACTAGGGCCGAGCGCCTCTACGTAGGAGAGCCTAACTGGGGGCTTGAGCCTGGCCCTTAGGCAATTGGCAAATTGCAGGAGGAAAATGTAAACATGTACAGTCTGGTGTTGATTTTATATAATTTCCTTTATTTATTTTTTAACAATTCATTTTGTTATGCCAATTGCTCCCATGTGTGTAGTCCCTGTCTCTGCCAACCCCTGCTGTTTGCTCTCATGAGGGAGGGTGCAGCTCAGTGGTTCCCAAGCGGGCATACTGGTGTGGGACCATGTGTGCCTTAATTGGGATTTTTGTGAGAAGAACGCATTATTATTATTGCATATATACAACCAGTATACAAAAGGTTATGATTTTTGTTTATTGACTACTTTTGCGTCTATGCATTACCCAATACAGAGGCAAATTCTGTATGCTACAATTACCTTGGTAACTGTATTCTGTACCACCTTGTCAACAGCTTCTTTTCACCTGATAGTCAGGATGCAATATACTGTACCAGGAGCCTGGGTACTGTATAATGCATGCAAAGGAACACGCTAGCCTTCCCAATGTCTTTCCCTGCAGAACAGGCTCCCCGACCAACCTGTAGGTGTCACTAGTGCAGCGACGGACACCGCCACCCACCAACACAGCTAAATGTGTTCATGGGGGGATTATAGCCTATAGAATCCTGTCGCCACAGTGGTGGGCAGTTACACTTACATGTGTGCCACCATGAAGTCATTTTGCTGAATCCTGCATGGACTCTGGCACATTTGCACATATACTAGGTTATACACTGACACATTTTTGACAGATGTTGAGAGACTGTATTTATTATATTATTCTGTGTGTGTATATTCACTCACAGACTATTGATAGATGGCATATACAGTCTATTCATCCAGATAATTACTATTCAAGGCCTGTTGACAGGCACTATTCATATTCACTGTTAATAGACTGTAGACATCCATACTTATTCATACTTACACACACACACACACACAACACACACACACGCACACACACACACACACACACACACACACACACACACACACACACACACACACACACACACACACACACACACACAAACACACACACACACACACACACACACACACACACTGTTGATAGCCTGTACATACAGTATGTATCATATATAGAACCATGCACTTAACCACCACAACAGTTGTCTAAATCATTTTGAGCCAGTCCAAATCCGTTTTAAGATTTGTCACATTTCTTCAAAAAATGTTGCCTATTATAAATATATCCCAAATTGTATGTCAGTGTTAAAGTGGTTAATAGACAGCGCATATATCCACCGGTACACTCACTGTTGATGGCTGTACACGCAGGTCTACACCAGGCCAGGTCAGGTTATTGTGGCCTCCTGGTGGCGCTATAATAGGCCAATGGGAAAAGGGTGCCATTTCTTCTTACAGCTTTGATGGCAATTGGATGATTTGAGGCATTTTTTTCCAAATGTGTTTTGCCCATGTCTACCTGTTGGTGGCGCTATAACAGGCCAATGTGAAAAGGATAGGATTTATTCCTCAGCCTCACCCAGAAAGTCCGTGAATACATTGCATGCTGCGTTCATGATTTGGGGCATTTTGTTCTAAATGGGCCAATCCTGCAAACTTTAGAAGCCAATGTTAGCCAATTAGGATGGAATATGAAATATCGGACTTGAGCGCGTTCGCTAGGGCACCCAATGTATGGGCTTGGCCCGCCGACAGGCTGGAGTGGCCATGGCCTGCGGCCCAATCGGCCCTGCGGATTGCGGCAGGGGCCGGTTGGTCGCTGTAATATTGCGGGTCTGGGCCCGACGACGACTGTGCATAATAACCACTGTCGGGACCCTGATAGGTGCCGTCTGGGTGCCCGTCGGCAGACGGCCCACGTTCCATCCTTGGCTGAGCCGAGGGTCCGACGCCTGTTTGGGCGAAGGCTTCCTTGATGCCGTCCCTGATGGCGGCTGTAAGGGCGGCAGTGGTCTCCGCGTGGCGCTTGTCCTGGGCGGCCCTAGTTGCCGCGTGCCGCTTCTCCTGGGCGGCCGTAGTGGCGGTAGCCTCCGCGAGGGTGCGTAGGGCAGCTTCGAGTTGACTCTCACCCTGCTGGGACATGATGAAAATTCTCAGTGGGTGAGTTTGGACTGTATGTAGACGTTTGTAAGGCGTCTCCTTAGGTTTTGTGCGCTGGGTGGCCTTTCGAGGTCGTCAGGCCGAGAGTGGTCAGGTCGAACAGGGAACTTTCCTTTCGTCCTGGCCCTCTTTCCAAGGCGATTTAAGGACAAAATGTGACGAGGCCCAAGTATGGGGATCTGGTCGGGGATAGGGCAGAGAGAATCCAACCTTCCGAAGTTTCGGAAGGGATAGATATGGTCCTCTTTAGACGAGCGGTTCTTGAAGTCCGGCGGTCGATAGCCCGATCTTGGTATGAAGTCCGAGGTCGGCGTCCTGATCTCGGTTCTTATCTTAAATCTAGCTATGCTCGCGTAGGCACCTATATTTATAGTGTTGAGATCAGAGGTATGTCAGAGTGACGTGACCTCTGACGCCCCGGTTATGATGTCGGAGAGGCACCTGGTTCCTTCGTAACAACATGACTATAGAGATACTGTGTAACAATGTGTGGGATTTTTGGACAGAATCTGGAGGAGTAATATCATTTTTTTTACAAAAGTCGGCCTTATGGTGGCGCTATAAATGGCAGATGCGAAAAATGCAGGTCAAAGGTTTTTCCTTTAGGCCTGTAGGGAGTGTGCATGCAACAATCCGCGCAGATCGGTGCAGTGTACAATTTTGAACATCTGCCTCATGGTGGCGCTATAACAGGCCATTCTGGAAAATTTGGGTCAGAGGTTCGTTGTTGGCATCTAGGCAGTGTTTGTGCAAAGTTTGGCATCGACCGGGTTAATGGGGCCGGAAATTAACTGTACAAAACATACTCTCCCCATGCCTTCAGCCTGGTGGAGACAATTATTTCATATATAAACTGGTGATATATAGTATAGTGATAGATATTCATTCATATTCACTGTGCAATACATCCTATACTACATTTGTAAACTTTGTTGGGTGTCGCTTCTCCCAGCAGACCAGTTGTCCAATTGCCTCCACACTTAAATAAATAAATATTGGACATGGGTCTGGCCTTTGAACTGCCTTTTTTTGGAACCTTTGGTACGGACATATTCTCAGAAATTGTGCAGTTTTACATTAATATTACATTTCTGCCTCAAACATCTCTAAGGCGCCCAGAGCCATTGAGAATGAGATAGAAAGAGTTCCATCATTCACTGACTTTGCAAATTTGACAGAGCAACTTTCACTTGTAGTTGAGTATTATTTGACCAGGAATATCTAGGATGTAGTTGTTGTCCACCACAGCTGGTGACAGACAGTGGACAAATTGTGCACTATACTTTTCTCCATTAATTAATTACCATGTTTCTCTTTGTTGTACCGTAACACAGATGCTACAAATGCATGCTAAATCAGTGAAAATGTCTTGTGCCAGCGACCCCTAGAAGGGGGAATAGCCTGCAATGCTAAAATCTAAAATGAAAAGGATGCTTTCACAGTTTTAATTGGTTAATATATTTATTATGTACTAATGACAGACCAGGCCCTACATTAGACTGTTGTTCATTTTCTCGCTGTGGTATAGAGCCAACCTTTCTTCAAAGCAGTACGTGGTATGTTAACGCTACTACTGACAGATTGCAGAAATGACACACTATCACCAGTGCATGGAGTATCGGACCAGTCTCACACCATGTTCCGTCAGACGTTGGTTGGACTACACTACCGGTATGTAGATGCTGAAACGGTTTAGTAAAAATTCCCATTCCCATCACAGCTGTCTCAGTTTGTGTTCGCTCATGGCCAGTTCAGCACAACCTTCTCCAGGGGAAAGAGAACCAGCAACATGGGAGATGAGGAGGGAATTGTTTATAATTATGTATTGATACTAGACAATACATTATGTTGACTCATTCAGGGTTCCAATGCAGATCCAAGGCCAGCAGCTCAGACTGCTCAGTATGTTCATTTAGATTATTCATTATTTATTTTGGTTTGGTTAGGGTTTTTACTCTTAACATCTTAACCCCCCCCCCCCCTCCCCTCTTATCCTATCTTATAAATTCAGAAAATGAAAAGTGAGGGCACCCTCAGTGATGACCGATGCTTTGGCAAATAGCACTCTCCTGTGCTCTCGTGCGTTTCATCTTGAGTAATGAAGATATTAGGCTTCTCTACTGCAGAAATGACCCTAAAAATGAAACATCCCTTTTTTCTCTGCACCTTTACTCCGACAATGATTATTGATTCATGAACGTAAATGATCAGTCAGTGTTTGATCTGCCCTTGAAGGTAGGTCTCACACTTCCTCCGTGAAAATCAAACAAGTCTACACTCACCGCAGTCGGCTAATAACGGGGACGGCGGGGGGATTTCTGAGATTTCCTGCAATATTAATTTTCAGCTATATTATTATTCGAGTGCCTGTCATCTTAATGGGAATCCAACATTTGCTCTGCATGTCAGGAAAAGCAGGGTTCTTCCTATAACATTTCGGTGAGGTTGATGGACAGCAGCCGCCTCACGGAGCCAGGCTAATCTATCGTCTGACTCTGATGTCACACTCATCATCATCATGAATCTCATTTGAGATTCTATTTGAGACGCAGACACTTCTGCCACTGGCAAACCTGTTGATTGCCAACACCGGCCACCACGTCACATACGCACGCACGCACACACACACACATACGCACACACACACACACACACTGCTGCCTGCGCTAGCTAAAATGGTTTCTCCCACATTGTTTCCATAGCAACAGTCCGGTTTTAGTGCTTTGTTGTGTTCCTACTCCTAGGTAATTTCTCAAAATGAGGCTCTTTGATCTTATAGCCAGGTAGCGGCGTCTGCATAATGAAGGGGACGCCACGCAAGATCAGTCACCACCGGGCACTGATTATTGCTTTTTTGTGACTTTCTCTCAGCCGGTCCTATGTTACCTTAGCCGTGGCAACCCATTGTGTCCACTGAGCTCCTCCACGCATTCATCTTTGTAGGTCAGTCTTTGTGTCCCTGAGCCCACACAGCTTTAATTATTTCCTCAAGTGTAGTCATGTTGCATTTTGACTTAAGGGCTAGGTGTCATAATGCCTTCAGAGGCCTACATTTGGTATCTTTCACAAAGCGAATGGCGTATATTATGCTGACTATGTGTTGAACCGGGTGTTTTCAAGGTCACATTGTTGGGAGACGTATACCCCGAGGAAAACGTAACACTTCAGTACAAAAACAATTTCTCAGGCCTTGAACGCATGTGTGTGCCTGGGTGCATTTGTTTTTGTATGGATGTGTTCTGTGTGTGATTGTGTGTGCGTGTGTATCTGAATTTGTGTGTTAGTGTGCGTGCCAGCGTGCGTATGTGTATGCGTGCGTTTGGGGGCTGTGTGGAGCTTTAATCACATCCTGACAGATGTGTGTGGTTATTGATTCGCGAGCGTTTGGTGAGCACTGCTCATATGGCCCTCTGGGAGGAGCATAAACGCCCTCTATCAGAGCGACCTCCCTGCAGGGCTTCACTCCATGACAGACCACGTCTCATAATGTTTGCGGTTTGTGCATGCGTGCGTGTGTGCGTTACTGCGTGTGTGCTGGACTGCACAAAAGGTGAACTTGAGGCACACTGTAGCACTCGCCAGGGAAATGTTTACCTCTCTACGGACCCATACAAAATATAAAAACTCTGGTAGTAGAGGTAAACAAATTTCAGAGGTGGTTGGTGTTCCAGCTAGGGCACAGCCATTTCTGCAATGGTTAACGAGCAGACTTTTAGTTAATGAGGACGTACTGTTGTTGATGAATACGAATGTACCGAATGAGGTTTTGCTGGTTTTGTTCACAGTGCATGGTAACAAAGGGTTGGTATCTGGACTGGGTTTTTTTTGTTTGTTTTTTTGGCCTAAATTATCCGTCTTCCATGAACCCCAGAGTGTACAGGTGCCAGAACTGATTAAGCCCTTCCTGGGGTGAAACCGTGTTTGTTTAATAAAGCAAGGGACAGCATTTCAGTATACTATATTGTAGTGGTTCCCAGTCATTTTAGCTCATGACCCAAATAGTCCAGTTCACTATGTTCAGCCATATGAGTTTGTGGGATTTTTTTTGGAAGATTTGTAAAACTATATATTTTTGGAAACCTTATAGCCTAACAAATCAGAAAAAGTGTTTTGCCATTTTTTCGAGGTCGGTATATCTTACAAAATGGCTACTTTCAAAAACAAAATTCTCAATATGTCGCCTCCTAGATGACCTAAAATCAAGATTGCAGTGGTTAAATCTACATTTTTGGGGGTAAGGAATCCAATGGAGCTAATTACATTGCATTGTACATGAGGCATGTATGCCTATATGGGGGGCAATGATACCCATGGTATTTGCCCTGCTATAAAAGGTTGGCCACTAGATCTATGATCCAGTAGGAACACAACGTGTGGACAACCCGATCAACTTGCTGCTGGAAATCCAATATGGCCGCCTCAATATTGGCCAGAAATGCAAACTTGATGTCTATTTAATTATTTCTGAGCATGGGAAACTGAATGGAATACTTATCTTTATGATTGGATATATCTCATATATATTTCAACCTTAATACTACTTTGTACTACTAGGACTTTGCAGAGGAAATTATGTTAAAAAAGGGTTGATCTATTATTAGGAACTTGTGCACTCTAAGCTTATCCAGGTCAACATCCTCTGGTTGGTCAGCTTTGGATGTACAGATACAGCAATTTGTGAGGTCTCGTGCTTGATTGATGGCGTCATCTGATTTCACCAAAATCCTCAAGTGCAGCTATGGAGATACATGCTGGGTGTCGTTGACAGCTTTATTAGCTGAGTGAGGCTGTTAAAATTGCCAAAAAGACCATATACCTCAACCTTATAAATCTTCACTGGAAAAGTGAGAACCCAAAGTATCAAAACCTCAAAAGATGAACTGTAAAAGACCTGAAAGGATTTTGACACAAGACACAAGTTCTTTAAGTATTTCTAAGTTATCTTTATTTAGTTTTCTTCAGATCCAGAGCGTGTACAAATGTAAAGAATAGAGGAGAGAGAATTATCCTAAGTGCTCTGAATGCAAGTCACATCATTTTGCACAAACCTATACTGAAAAATATGTCATAGATTCAGGATTCAGCTGTCACATTTCAATAGGTCCCATCAGAGTAAGGTGTCATCAAGCTGTCATGGGCGTCCGATCGTCTGAATCCTTTTTTCGACTTCTGTTGACTTCTGTCTTTATCTCATGGGGTGAGAGTGTATGTTTATCCTCATCTTTAAGGCCAAAGTTGTTGTCATGTTGTTTTCCATTTAATCTTATTTCCCTTTGGTACAATGGACAATCTGGAGTGGGTGACAGCTGGAATTAATACACACGCAAATATTCATATGACATCACTGGGTGACAGGGCAGTCCTGTGCACCAGATACAAGAAGATTTACAAGGTCTTTTTTAACATAGTAATAAGATGTGAACATAAAATATGAAACAATAAATTATAATTAAGAAAATACCCATCAGTCGTTGCCACTTAAGCTATGGATAAAGGTCAGGGCAACGACACTGTGCGAGCCCCAGTGCTGGTACCATTTGATGGACAGGAAGCTCACCTACAGGAAGGCATCTGAGGTGGGTTGCTGCATAGTAAAGGCACATTGGCATGGATGACAAGTTGACAACTCTGTCAATATTGTCATTCTTGACACTGTAGGGTGGGTGTGGAGTGTTGTGTGGATACTACGTCAGTTCATGCTCACAAGTGTTGACAGCCAGCCAAGCTGAAGTTGTTGGCAAGTCTGGGTGTGTCTGGTACGAAATCACATAAGGTACCTGACTAAAAAGAGAAATTAAGTTTGCCCGGTACCCAAAGTAGTGAAAATAGCAGATATACATGCAAGCTCACACCACATCGCTTCGTGCCATGTTATGAGCTTGTAGATCGCCTATTTTCACTCATTTATGGAATTTCTTCGATTATTTTTTATTAATGAATGCAATTCTTTCGTAAAATCATCAGTGAATTTATTTTTAATTCTTGAAAAACCACCAATGGGTCCAGACTTCAGACCCACTTTTTGGCAAACAGTGTATTGTGTGTGTGCGGACATTATCTTCCTTTGCCAGTGTGAACTGACAGCCATGCATGTCTCTGTATTTTTCCACCCTGACACGTCTTCATATACTGTAATTTGACATGCCTTCCTTCCCCAATCAACTAGTTGGATGTTCAAGATCTTCAAGATCTCAGTTACAGCCACACCTTCTTCCTTCTCTTTCTTTGCACCTTTGACCACTTGCAACAACCTATATGCACTTAGTTGAAAAGTGTATAAGGTCTAAACATCGTCCACTACGTTGTTTCCTTGCATTGCGACACATTGATTTTGATTTTCACCTTCGTCCCAGAATCTGTGTAGCTACACAAGGGTTCATGTGGTTAAGAGTGTTTTCCCTTAGCAGCTAATGGCGGTTTGATGGAGAGAAGAAAAAGCACGTCACGTCATCCTCCTCTCACCTACAAGCTGTAGCCTGTGTTGCAAAGTGGTTCGGAGAGAGAGAGAGACGGTGTTTACTGCTGCAGCTAACACCCTCGTTAACAACTAATCTGTAGGGAGTGTGAAAGAGAGATGGTGGAGGTAGAGAGCAAATGAAGAAGTCAGAGGGAGTGAGAGAGAGAGGGGGAGAGAGAGAGAGAAGTTGTAAATGGCAGACACTGAAATGTGTTGGCGATGATGCAATGAAAGGGAAAAGGGTGGGAGTGATAGTGTGGCACGAGTAGAGTAGTAGTAGACAGACAGACAGACAGACAGACAGACAGACATGGGAAGGAAAGAAGAACTGAGAGGAAGTGAGGGATGGGTACATTGGGTACAGATAAGGGAATCTGGTGGGAGAGAGACAGACAGACAGACAGACAGACAGACAGATTGTGCTAGGGAGTAAAAGACCAGTGCACTCATCTGGGCCGGTGATAAACTCCCTGATGGAGCATGATTGGTCCATTAACCCCTCCTCCTCAAGCCACAAGATGCCACATACTTCATGGTCCTATGCTGCACTCACACACCTCACCTCCGTGCATGTGCACGTGCACATGTGCACGCGCACATGCACGCACGTACACACACACACACACACACACACACACACACACACGTTTGTATTACTATACTTGTAAGGACATCAGCATTGTGGGAAGACGATATTTTGAATGCCATTTTTGCTTCTTTAATCCGACCCGTCCCTCACACCTTTGTCGCACCGCTGATCTGACCAATGTGTCTGAGATGGCCACGTTTTACACGGTAACAGAAACCGAAAGTGGTAAAGTGCCATTACGTTCTCACTTTTTATTCTGTTTACACTGAGACGCAACAGTGATTGAAAGCGCTGTAATGTGCATGCCAGCTGGCTAGGCAGTGTGACACACTGCCAGATAGGCAAGTCACGCATGAGTAGAACCACTTCCGTGCTACTTCCTATGACAGCTGTTTGTTTACACCAATGTAATAGCATACGCAACGTGAGCCATAATGTCGCTCAGTTTACCCCGTATTGCCTGTTTACGCTCCGAGGCGGAGCGTTTTCAAAGATTTCCTCTGAAAGGGGGTTTCACTTTTTTTGCATTTTCAACCCCGAAAACGATATTACTGTCTACATTGTAAATGGAAGCACGCTGGGCAAGAGCTACGCTGTAGAGTGCATTGCTGGAATTTGGCAGAAGTAGGGGGATTTTGGCGGAAGTACTGCACAAAGAAATGACGTTGACGCTTTACAAATCTGTTTACATTTTCAGTGTATGAAACAAGTGGTCGGAAAATATCGTATCCGGGGGAAATTCATCTGATGGATGTTCCGGCCCGACTATTCCGGCTATGCACTCTCTGCCTTAGGGTGTGACCAGGCTTTTGTCTTCGCAAATGAGTAAGGCTGGGACCCGACGTCGCTAAAATGGAAGGCACATCTCATCGAAGCCCTGTATGGGAGAAATGTTGTTTTGGTTAAAATAACAAAGACGGGAGTGCAGATTATCGTGTGTGGACATTCCTTGGTTTCTTCACCTTTTTATGTCCATATATGATGATCAGGGATCTCCATACAAGCATAAAAGAGACATGGATTGACAGATACAGAGATCTCCATATAGGCATAAAAGAGACATGGACTGACAGATACAGAGATATCTACATACAACACCATATACAGTATGAACATACAGTCGGATTGGCGGAGCGACGTAGGCGTGAGGGCCATATACTCCGAGTCCAACCCCTAAACCTAAGCTCTAAATGCTCAATAGATAGATAGATACGGATTCTTTATTTCTGTGTCATGCACCAAAGGCGCCCAGCCCACATGGACTTACAGGACACACCATAACATTGCTTCAATATTGCATTGTGTAAAATAAACATTTTTACACAAACAAAACATTCTGCCTCATTTCCCACGATTTGCATAAAAAGTCTGCCAAAGCAAAAATACCCCTCCCAAAACAAAACTCCAGCTTCTCATAGTCCTCCAACCAGAAAAATCCAGCACAGATGGTTGTCATCTTACAAAACAATACATGTCTTAACTCTTCATATATCAATAATTGTCACCCTGCAGCCTACACCAACCTGGATCTTTCCCTTATTGTAAACCTAACTCCCCAAATAATTTGAACCATAAAACAAGCATAAAATCACCACTGAGGAAAATTGCCCTCACAACTTGTGGGGACATTTGGCCCTCACACATGCACTCATGCATTATGGCACACACACACGCACGTGCACCATAGGCGCACACACACACACACACACACACACACACACACACACACACACACACACACACACCACACACCACACACCACACACCACACACACACATTCACTCTCAATAAGATTTTATATGCACAATTTCACACTTGTGCACTCACCCACGCACACATGCTCATTAACAAGCCAATGCAGTGGGCAAGGATAGGATAATCTATTTCTTCATTAGAGACGCACGCACGCACGCAGTCACACACACACACCCACAGGCTGACACAGTTGACGGATCATTACACTAAGTATGTTCTCAATCTCAACCAAGCTTGAGCCCTGAACAACAACGACCCCTGTGTGATGCAGTGCCATAGAAAGTTCAACTCCCTCCCCATACGGCACTCCAACGAATGGCTGCCTACATCTTATTACAAGGTTCCATCTGGCACCTCGGACATGTACGAGTTGCACGCAATGTCGCTCTGTCAACGCTTCTTTACGGATAGTGTACGTTTTCGGGAATGTATTTAATTTAAAGTGTATTCTAAAAGAAAAGGGCAGCTCCTGTACACAGGAACTCTGTACACATTGTGCCCTCGACACTGTACATAGTGTTAAGAGTGACTGTTCTACCCGTCTGTCTCCCTTTCGTGACCTTTGGAGATCTCTGTTCCTTTTATAACCATATCTCTGCTGTCGGGAGGAAACCTCATAACTCCAAAATGTTCATTTTTCAGGAAATGAAAAATATATTTTTTTCAGGAAATTAAGAAAACCTTATATTTTTAAAACAAAGCAATACAGCCTCATCAAAGTTGGTGTTGTAACTTTATATATTGTCAGGTACTTCCATGAGAGGGGGAGAGGTGGTGGAGTTAGTTGCTTTAGCAGACATTTTGAGGGTCCAATGGAGTTAAGAGGTTTTGTCCACTTTTTACTACTTTTCATTGGTTCAATATTTTCGAAACAACCCACAGACATAATGGGTGTTCAATAGCACTGATTTATGCCAAAAAAAATTATCAAAAACCTCAAAAATTGAGTTATGAGGTTTCCTGTGTATCTGGACATCTGCTTATCCAAACTAATCAACGAGTCCTTGCCGCTGCGTGCACCTTCAAGTTTGAAGCTGGTTGGTCCCATATAGGCACATATGACCATATATGGCATAGCAGTTTGACTGTGGCTCTGGACAACCGGATCTCTGTATCTGTCAGTCCTTGTCCATTGTACGCCCATATATGGGCATGCCCCATTTTGTGCCCATATATGGAGCTGACTGATTTGTTCGCAGCTGATGCCATTTACGACACATTGAGGTCAGACAACACACTCCATATTTCGGCGTAGCTGCATTGGAAACTCCTTATATGGTTATGGCTGTAAATCAGAGTGATATCAGAGGTCTGCCCACCCATTAGCCCATTTTAACATATTAGGATTGGGACTGCCCATAAATCCGACCTCCCATTAGTCAGACCTACGTGGCCGGTTAAGACTGAGGTTAGGGTTAGTGAACTACGTGGCCGGTTAAGACTGAGGTTAGGATTAGCGACCTACGTGGCCGGTTAAGACTGAGGTTAGGGTTAGCGACCTACGTGGCCGGTTAAGACTGAGGTTAGGATTAGCGACCTACGTGGCCGGTTAAGACTGAGGTTAGGGTTAGCGACCTACGTGGCCGGTTAAGACTGAGGTTAGGATTAGCGACCTACGTGGCCGGTTAAGACTGAGGTTAGGGTTAGCGACCTACGTGGCCGGTTAAGACTGAGGTTAGGATTAGCGACCTACGTGGCCGGTTAAGACTGAGGTTAGGGTTAGCGACCTACGTGGCCGGTTAAGACTGTGGCTTTTCCGGTGGGGAAGTAAATATTTTGTGCAATCTTTCCTTTTTATTTCAGCTTTCTCCTTTACTAAGGATGTAAAAGAGAGACGGGGAAGAAGTAACAGAGAGAATGGTGGGATGCAGCAAAGCCTCGGGTCGGTTTAGATTGTCAAACCCTGCAGGCTAAGTGCAGGAAGGAAGTACTGTAGCTTGAGCCAAAATCGCAATTTCCTAATTTGGCCGAAGGGGACAGGGACACTATCACCACACCAGCGGTTAATTTGGCCGAAGGGGACAGGAACACTATCGCCACACAATAGCGTTTGCCCACAAGCAGCCAATTTGTGATTTGTTCAGCTTCTTTCACAATGTAATTCATTGCTACTTGCACTGCTACTGTCTGGTGGTGATACAGTGGCTAAAGATTGGACATGAAGGCCATGCCATTATTAGACACTGTCTTGTTTTTGTGCACCTCTACGGGATTCAAGCCTGGAACTACAAGTCAAACTGTGCATCGCACGGCAGGCAGTAAAGAAACACAGAGGGCACTTGTTCTGCCAAATTGACTGGTTATCCCTTGTTCCCCAATTCCTCAAAATGCGGGCCAAGCGTTTTGTATTTGCTGCTTTCTTTCCTGATGACATCTCTCCACGTCAAACCTAGAGAGCTCTTTTCCACAGATCTGTGTCACAGTTTCAAATAAATTGATGTTGCATATAAGGAAAAACTAAAATCTAAAACCAAAATGTCCAGAGTCTCCGAGTCCTGATGCAATGCACGTACAATCACAACATCAAACAAATCGGGACTGTCTGGTTTACTATCCATTGTATGAGTGTTGTAAAATGTAGTATACATTGTTTATGGTGCTTTTATACTTTACTTCAGTATTTTAATGTTTTGATACTTCATACCTCTTTATACTACTTTATACTCTTATAACTATACTGGTTACTTTGCAGATTTGGATTTTTACAATACATTAATAGACCATCTACTGTAAAAGCTTGCAACTTTTACGTAACATTTTGAATACAGGACTTTTACTGTATTTTTAAGTGGTGCAACCACTTCCTTAAGTGACTATTATGTGTGTGGGTGGCTGCCTGCCTGGGTAGCTGGCTGCGTGCGTCTGAGCACGAAAACAGCATGGTAGTTTTTCACCACCTGTGCGTAACCTAACACACGCACACAAACACACACGCACATATTAACTGTATATATGGTGATTTTGGGTGTGCCAGTATAGTACAGTGACAGTACAGTACAGTATAGAGGGACCCCCACACGGTAACTCTGTCATTTCTCAACCGTTTCAGACATGGGGCGGCTCGCCGGAATCGGGCCGGCACCCTGGATGCGTTCCTGTGGGTCTGGAACTTTGGTCCACTGTGGTACTGCAGTGATCTGTTCCACTGTGGTACTGCAGTGATCTGGTCCACTGTGGTACTGCAGTGATCTGGTCCACTGTGGTACTGCAGTGATCTGCATGGACGGTCCACTGTGGTACTGCAGTGATCTGCATGCATTGCATATCCTTCTCATATCCTTTATGTTGTGAATTAAGTGGGTTGTTAAAATAACTGATTGCACACATCAGTCACACGTTAGGTTTCAGAGTCTCTGTGGCGCTCCATCAGTGGCATGCTTGTCCTGGTTACGTGTGTGGCAGAGATAGAAGGGCCTGAGCGGCGACGCCACGGCCTGTATTTTATTATAGCATCGTACGCTGTCAGAATTATGGCGTTACAGCGCTTGAGGTTTGATCGTCATAAATCCCAAGGACAAGGGTGGAGAGGTGACTGTCACATTTATACATTCGGCATTGTTCTTTCTTCTTTTAGCATGATATAGAGGTGGGGAGTAGGGTGGAGATACAGTATAGGAAGCATGTGATCTTGAAAAAGCAGAGGTGGAAAGTGATTATAAGTACATGTAGGCCTACTCAAGGTACAGTAATTAAGTAAAAATTGTACGGTACTTTTACTTTTCTTTTTTTTAATTGCAGTTTAAAGGTTCACCACTGAAATGGGAAAACGTTGGTTTAGATTTGGAGGAGCAGTAAGCTGGAACTCGCTACCCCTGAAAATAAATCAGCAGCCAGCTCCTCTTTAAGATAAGGGTCAAAGCATGGCTTTTTGAAAATGTTGCAGAATAGTATCGTGTTATACAGTTATACTATATTATCAATGAGATCACATGTATTTGTGATGTAGGCAGTGTAGCCCTTGATTGTGTTATTTATTGATTTAATGTCTGCCTGTATGTATCTTGTTGCAACCCCTAGTGGCAAAGAGAAAAACAACCAACTGATTTGATTTGATTTGATTTGACCACAATGTTGTTTGTCCCAGACCAAGGACTACAATGTTGTTTGTCCCAGACCAAGGACTACAATGTTGTTTGTCCCAGACCAAGGACCACAATGTTGTTTGTCCCAGACCAAGGACCACAATGTTGTTTGTCCCAGACCAAGGACTACAATGTTGTTTGTCCCAGACCAAGGACCACAATGTTGTTTGTCCCAGACCAAGGACTACAATGTTGTTTGTCCCAGACCAAGGACCACAATGTTGTTTGTCCCAGACCAAGGACTACAATGTTGTTTGTCCCAGACCAAGGACCACAATGTTGTTTGTCCCAGACCAAGGACCACAATGTTGTTTGTCCCAGACCAAGGACCACAATGTTGTTTGTCCCAGACCAAGGACCACAATGTTGTTTGTCCCAGACCAAGGACTACAATGTTGTTTGTCCCAGACCAAGGACTACAATGTTGTTTGTCCCAGACCAAGGACCACAATGTTGTTTGTCCCAGACCAAGGACCACAATGTTGTTTGTCCCAGACCAAGGACTACAATGTTGTTTGTCCCAGACCAAGGACCACAATGTTGTTTGTCCCAGACCAAGGACCACAATGTTGTTTGTCCCAGACCAAGGACCACAATGTTGTTTGTCCCAGACCAAGGACCACAATGTTGTTTGTCCCAGACCAAGGACTACAATGTTGTTTGTCCCAGACCAAGGACCACAATGTTGTTTGTCCCAGACCAAGGACCACAATGTTGTTTGTCCCAGACCAAGGACTACAATGTTGTTTGTCCCAGACCAAGGACCACAATGTTGTTTGTCCCAGACCAAGGACTACAATGAAAATAAGTCGGAAGACTGTATTGTGTGTTTTATCCTTGAAGCTATAACTTGTTATTCTTGCATGACGTCTAATCTAATCAAATCAAATCAAATTAAATCAAATCAGTTGGATGTTTTTCTCTTTACCAGAAAGGGGTTGTCTATTTAGAATAAGTAGACAATAAGTAGTCTATTTAGAATAGTCACTCCTCAGTTAAACCACATTAGGAATGAACCCAAAACACAAACAAATTAAAAAATAAAATGCATTGTAAACATGAAGAGAGAGACTTAATTTGAGATGGCTTCAGCTTTGTGCACACAGGAATTGTAGTAGTTTTAATGATTAATCGGATGATTGATTATCTCTCTGTCATATTTCCTATTTTCCATTTTCACCTCCAGCACCCGCTTTGGATGTGTGGGCCTGTCTTGGGTGGGTTCAGCTAAATTGTGATTTGCATTTACATCATTTTGTGCTTTATCACCTTCCAGTATTTCACCATCATTTTATGGTCTTTAATCACATAGGGGATAGTATTTGTGACTGTTCCCACATAAAGCCAAGTCGAAATTAATATTTTACTACTGCAGCCTCTCATCACCACCTAGAGATCCTGTAACCTATGTACATAACCTACACTGCAAACTCATAAAGTTTTATATCCATTTCTTGTTAGCCACAATCTGTCCCATGCAGAGCCTGCAGGGCCTGTTACTAATACTATAAAATTTGCTATGCTAAATGTAAGATTTTATTAATCATATCATTATAATAATATAACTTGATTTCTTCTTCTAAACTGAAACCTATTTAGGCTAAAACAGTTATTAATAAGTCTGTATCTCCTAATTTAACCCATTTTGACCTGAGATCAGATTCTAAAAATGTCTTACATCCTGACAGTTTTCTGAAAAAGCTATGTTTCTACAGTATGTCAGTCGTTCTTAGATTTTTCAAAAATAGCAGACCTACAAGCTCGTAGCGCACCACTCGGTGGCGCGCTATGAGCTTGTAGATCTGCTATTTTTCAATAGCTAAAGCATAACATAATAACACCAAAAGGGGTTCCCGCCCAAAATGGGTTTTGCGTGTGTTAAGGACCAGGTCTTTATGACAACTACAGGGAGATATATGTTCTGCACCTGGTCAGGTGCAGAACAGTGTAATTACCGTATTACAAGAGAGCCAACTCCCTTGTCTCGTTGAGAGCAGTGCCCTCACTGTACCTCTGTATACAGTATGAATGCCTCCTATAGTCCCCCCTCCCATTTCTGACTCTGAGGACGATGCAGTAGCATCAAAACTGCTCTTCCAAAATGCTGTTGTGCTGCTCCTGTCATGGTCTGTCCCCCTACAGACCACGTTTTCCTTGTCAGCCACTCCCACTCTCCATTCCATCTCTCAGTCATTGTCAACACACCTGTTTCCACCCCCTCTTCAGCCCTACAGTGCCATGCCCATTCCACACCTGTGAACACTCCTGCAATTACCCTGCTCCCTATAAGACTGGACTCATTTCAGAAACAAACTGTCAGATCATTACTTCCTTGTCCCCGAGTTGTTCCCGAGTTCCTAGTGCTTTGTATTCCTGAGAGGTTCTGCATATTTTGTGTTTTCTCTCATGTTCCACTGATTCCTCGTCGTGCCTAGAGTTTTGCATCTTGGACTTTCTGCTTTGAGGTCTTTGTAAGTTTTGGACAATCTGTTGACTTTTTGAACAGTTTGCTTTTTGGTTTTGCTGATTTTGCTGCTACTCTTTGTTGTAAGCTAGTCTGCTTTCTGAATATTAAATCATTTATTATGCACATTCCTGCTCTCTTGTCCTGCATTTGGGTCCTACCCTCCCTGCCTATCGTAACAGAATGATCTGACCATTCTGGACCCAGCGGACAAGTTTTCTTTTTTGCATTGTTTAGTTTTTGATTTTTTTGCCAGTGTTTCTGTCAGTGAGCTGCTGAGGCTGTCAACCATGGCCAGTAGCCACCAGCCCAGCCTACCCTTTTCACACAAGGACTTTGGTGTAACAAAGGAGATTTTTTATGAGGATCCTCAGTTCCTCACTCAACTGGCCAAATATTGGAGGCAGAATCGGGCATTTGCCCAATATACGGCTTTCTTCCGGTGGGAGAGTAGGGGTGCACCGTTTCCTCAGTTACCCTCTGAAGAGGTCGCTCCGGTCACCCCTGCTCTTCAGCCCACTTCCTCACCCAACCTGCCTGGCACTCCGCTGCCCGGCCCTCCGCTGCCCGGCTCTCTGCTGCCCGGCCCTTTGCTGCCCGGCCCTCCGCTGCCCGGCTCTCTGCTGCCCGGCCCTTTGCTGCCTGGCACTCCGCTGCCCGGCCCTCCGCTGCCCGGCCCTCCGCTGCCCGGCCCTCCGCTGCCCGGCTCTCTGCTGCCCGGCTCTCCACTGCCCGGCCCTCTGCTGCCTGGCACTCCGCTGCCCGGCCCTCCGCTGCCCGGCTCTCTGCTGCCCGGCTCTCCACTGCCCGGCCCTCTGCTGCCTGGCACTCCGCTGCCCGGCCCTCCGCTGCCCGGCTCCCCGCCGCCCAGCATGCCTGGCCCTCCGCTGCCCGGCTCCCCGCCGCCCAGCATGCCTGGCCCTCCGCTGCCCGGCTCCCCGCCGCCCAGCATGCCTGGCCCTCCGCTGCCCGGCTCCCCGCCGCCCAGCATGCCTGGCCCTCTGCTGCCCGGCTCCCCGCCGCCCAGCATGCCTGGCCCTCCGCTGCCCGGCCCTCCGCTGCCCGGCCCCCCGCGGCCCGGCCCTCCGCTGCCCGGCCCTCCGCTGCCCGGCCCTCCGCTGCCCGGCTCTCCGCTGCCCGGCCCTCCGCTGCCCGGCCCCCCGCTGCCCGGCCCTCCCCGGCCCGGCCCTCCGCTGCCCGGCCCTCCCCGGCCCGGCCCTCCGCTGCCCGGCCCTCCGCGGCCCGGCCCTCTGCTGCCTGGCTCCCTGCTGCCTGGCTCCCTGCTGCCTGGCTCTCTGCGGCCCGGCCCTCCGCTGCCCGGCCCTCCGCTGCCCGGCCCTCCGCTGCCCGGCCCCCCGCGGCCCGGCCCTCCGCTGCCCGGCCCTCCGCGGCCCGGCCCTCCGCTGCCCGGCCCTCCGCTGCCCGGCCCTCCGCGGCCCGGCCCTCCGCGGCCCGGCCCTCCGCTGCCCGGCCCTCCGCTGCCCGGCCCTCCGCTGCCCGGCCCTCCGGCTGCAGCTTCCCTAACATACCCTACGGCTCCCCTGCCTCTGCCTGTGGCTTTCCTGGCGTCGCCTGCAGTGTCTTCTGCTTCGTCTCGGCCTCCTGGCCGACCACCGGACGACACCTCCGCCTCGTCTCAGCCCCCTGGTCGTCCACCGGACGACACCTCCGCCTCGTCTCAGCCCCCTGGTCGCCCACCGGACGTCGCCTCATCTCTGTCGTCTCGGCCTCCCAGCCGCCCACCCGACGACAGCTTCGCCTCGTTTCGGCCTCCCGGTCGTCCACCCGATGACGCCACCTCGTCTCTGCCTCCAGGCCGTCCGCCAGACTACGCCTCATCTGTCTCGCCCCAGGCCGTCCGCCTGACTCCTCGTCCCAGCATCCTGGCCGCCCACCTGACATCACCTGCTCAGCTTCAGTTCCCCTCCTCCAGGCCCCCTCCACCCACCCTGCTCTGTGCTCCAGGCCAGCGTGGTGGGACGTCTGGTAGCCGTCCCTTGAGAGGGAGGTACTGTCATGGTCTGTCCCCCTACAGACCACGTTTTCCTTGTCAGCCACTCCCACTCTCCATTCCATCTCTCAGTCATTGTCAACACACCTGTTTCCACCCCCTCTTCAGCCCTACAGTGCCATGCCCATTCCACACCTGTGAACACTCCTGCAATTACCCTGCTCCCTATAAGACTGGACTCATTTCAGAAACAAACTGTCAGATCATTACTTCCTTGTCCCCGAGTTGTTCCCGAGTTCCTAGTGCTTTGTATTCCTGAGAGGTTCTGCATATTTTGTGTTTTCTCTCATGTTCCACTGATTCCTCGTCGTGCCTAGAGTTTTGCATCTTGGACTTTCTGCTTTGAGGTCTTTGTAAGTTTTGGACAATCTGTTGACTTTTTGAACAGTTTGCTTTTTGGTTTTGCTGATTTTGCTGCAGTGCTACTCTTTGTTGTAAGCTAGTCTGCTTTCTGAATATTAAATCATTTATTATGCACATTCCTGCTCTCTTGTCCTGCATTTGGGTCCTACCCTCCCTGCCTATCGTAACAGCTCCTGTGATGCACCGGGCTTGCCATAAATAACTTTAATTCAGTGTATGAAATGTGTTATACAAATAAACTGGCCTCACCTTGCCTTGTATAGATAAACCACATAAACCCTACCATCCCTATTCTCAGCATGTCATAATAGGCATAATACTGTAGGTGTATCGGGGGGCGGGACCAAGTATGGACCCCTGGAGGACTAAGTACAGTTCATATAGGGTTTAAGTGGTTAATGAGCGAAAAAGGTTATCGACAAATTGACGAGAAGTTAGTTGCGACCATTATTGTCCTATTAATCTTCAGCTGTCAAAAATCATTACGGTATGAGAATAAATGTGTGCTTCTCTTATTTCCAGTCCTCCAATAGTCTCTCCAGTTTGTCCATACAGTAGGTGGTTTTGATGGGGAGAAACCCTTACCCTTTTAGATGACAGAGTCATACAGTAGGTGGTTTTGATGGGGAGAAACCCTTACCCTTTTAGATGACAGAGTCCCTTTCAACAACTGAAACCATCATTGTTTTTGTGACAACCACAGCATTCCCATTTGCAAACTCCTCAGATAAATCCATGGATATGGATCCAACTATCACCCTGCACTGAAATCCGTTTCATCTTCATCTATTTCATGTTGGTTTGTTATTGTTATCTAATCTTGCATGGGGGCCATTCGATGAATGCGTCCTGCCGATTAGTATAATGAACATCGTTTGATTGATCGTCAAATGTTAATTAATCACCATGAAACTGAGCTGTCCCCGAGAACAAGTCAAACAGGAGTTGCTGCTCCACTGGATGGGATAAGTGGCCGCCGTGGCCTGAACATATTTTCTAGTTTGTCGCAATAACCGCTAAAGAAAATAAACGGTGGCTGGATCCCTCTATTAGTTGCTGTTGTTTTCTGGATGACAAGCAACAGCTGGAGGTGTAAAATGGAAGTATGTACACATTTGTGTGTGTGTGTGTGTGTGTGTGTGTGTGTGTGTGTGTGTGTGTGTGCCTATGTGCGCGCGCACACGTGCGTGCACATTCCTGCACATGTGTTTTCCTACAAATCCAATATAATGTGACTGCATGGGCTGTTTTATGAGTGTGGCTGGCGCAATCCGTTCCCCTCTGTCTCAACGGTGTTTGTGAGGCCGCTGGCAGAATGAATATGAAGCTCCATCGCTCATTTGCTGCAGGCTCCGGCACCTGCAGGAGAGCAGACAATCAACTGAAGGGCTCTAAGTCAATATTAATCTGCCAATATGAAAGGCTGGATTATGACCGGGGTCGATTGCTCAGGCCTCATTTAAGGGGGAGAGCAGAACGGAGCGAGGGAAAGAGGGAGGTAGAGAGGTGTGTGTGTGTGTGTGTGTGTGTGTGTGTGTGTGTGTGTGTGTGTGTGTGCGCACACGTGCGTGCGGAACTTCCACTTGCTTTTGCATGGTAACGCTTGTTTCATGCCATGCTTATGAAGCACCTTGAAATTGTATTGAATCAAGAGGGAAGAGTTGCAGCTCAGGAGAGAATTACAGTGTGTGTGTGTGTGTGTGGGGGGGGGGGGTGGAAGGGGTGGAAGGGGTAGTTGGCTTATGAGCCAAGGACATTGGAAGGGTGATTGTCATATCATCAGCCCATCTGGTGTGTGTGTGTGTGTGTGTGTGTGTGTGCGCCGCCATGTGAGTGCCTTTTCATGAATATCCACACATATCCTCAATGAATGTGTGTGTGTTTGTGTGTGTGTGTGTGTGTTTGCAACGCACTGTTTATGTGTGTATGATATGAGAGCATTTCCCTACACGGCTGCTTCTCAACATCGGTCCGGGAACTACTCTTGAGAATGTACAGATGGTGTCGCTGTCAGGCAGAAGCCATATTTTAACTTGTTGTGTTTGTTCGTACTAGTGCCTATACTTGATCACATACTACAGAGGCACACAAAAGTATCATTCGCACCGCCTTTTGAGCTTGTAGATCTGCTATACTTTTGAGACTTTTGAATTTGAATCCTGAAAAGTAACAGTTTTGGACATAATGAGGTTTCCGCCAGACACTGACGGAGACGAAATAGAACCTTAAAGGGACACTTCACCCCTTTTGCAACCAGATCTTATTTTAATGATGTTTGGGAGACGATAAACACTTTCCTGGGGTTTTTATGTGTTTTTAGATATTTTAGTATTTTGAAGTGTCCATGATGACATGGACACTGGGCTCACATACTTCCTGGACTCCATGTTGTCTCAGTAAGACAGCCCTCCCCCTAGCCTGAGCTAACGTGTTAGGTTTCTGGTCTAGAGGGGCGTGTCGCGGCTCAGATTTGCGCACGCCCTGATTGGATCTCATCGATCTGTCCGTCACCCCCGGCCCCTCCTCTCCCCCATAGTGCAGCGCTACGTCACATCATTTGGAGCGACGCCCACCCGGAAGGGTTGACTCCCACTTTTAGACCAGAGCGGCCAATGCGTTCCTCCAGGCTTTCAATTTTTGCACCAACAAAAATGAAAGCCTGGTACCGAGGCTACCCTCCCCCTGTCCACACGGAGGAACAGTGCACCAAAGCATTATGGGAATTGTAGTCCAGGAAGGAAGTGAGCCCAGTGTCCATGACATCATGGACACATTGAAATACTAAAATATCTAAAAACACATAAAAACCCCAGGAAAGTGTGTCTTGTCTCCCAAACATCTTTTTTTTTTATATATATTTTTATTGGTTTTTAATTTTTTTCACGTACAGTTACTTACTTTACAAACCTTTACAAAATACATACTTTACCAAACTGACAGGCAGACAAAACAAATAAACAAAAAAAACAACATTAGGACGGGGGGGGGGGTTCCTCCAGTTCATCTACGCCATCATCCACACCATACCATAGGAAGCAAAACAAAATGAAAAACAAGCAAAAAGAAAAACAAACCAAGACAGCCACAGTATTGCACATTCCACCTCGAGCCCATTCACATGTAGACATACAGTTTTATTTATTTTTGTTCCTATCCTAGATCTGTCCTATTCATGGGACATTGGGCCTTTAGAAGGATCCGAGAAATTTCAGCAGGGAAATAGTCTAATAACGGGGCCCACACCACCTGAAAGGAAGCGTCGTTGCCTCTCTGCACTGCACAGAGTCTTTCATGGGGTAGCCGGTAGCACACCGAAGATCTCTCTATACCACATTTGTACAGCTGGTGGCTTATCCTTAATCCAGTTTATCAGATTGCATCTCCGGGCTGAAAGTAGAAGTTTATCAAATAGTTTAAATTGTAAGGGTGTCAAATGAATTTCTTTTGACGGGAGTCCCAGATCCTTCTTTATTTTCACCTTGAAAATGCCACTTAACTCACGTGCCACTTGGCCCCAGAACCTGGATATACACTTACATTCCCAAAAGTAGTGATAGTAGTTACCCAGATCTGTTTGACATTTCGAACATAAAGGAGATATTGAACGGAGTCAATGGCCTCTTGCCAGTCACCTTCTCCCATTTACAGAGGGATTGTATCTCCTGGGAGTCCAGTGAGTACAGCAGTGAGTAAAACGATGAAATGAAATGTGATACCTTACTACAGTTGCATAAGAAATTCTCTGTTTTACTGTAAAGGGAGCCCAGTGGCGTTGGCAGCTGTAGTGAGTTAAAGTGTCGTATTTGCAAGAAACCAAAAAAATGTTCTCTTGGGAGGTTAAACTGTGTCTGCAATTGCTGAAACGACATCAGAGCACCATCTCTAAACAGATCCCCCAATACACGAAGCCCTAGTGAGTGCCAGGTCTTAAAGATGGCCGAGCTGCGCCCAGGTCCAAATTCATGGTTGCTAGAGATTGGTATTAGCAAAGACCTTTGGTCTCCTCCCTACGTAGATGGTAATCTGTCGCCACACTCTGATAGAATTATAGATAATTGGATTGTATCTCCCTATGAGTCTTATCTTTATTACCGGTTACCAGTACCCATAGTTAGTTTGGTGAGCAGCCCCACGAGTCCACACAGTTCTTATTGTCCCAAACATCATTAAAATAAGATCTGGTTGCAAAAGGGGTGAAGTGGCCCTTTTAATAGGTTCATTTCGTTCCATTTGTACATTCTCAGAGTCAAAATAACACTACACTCCCGGTGTAATTGGGACTCCAATCTACACTCTACAGTGCAGATTGCAGTCCCCTGGGTTTGAAAGGATTAATTAAAATCCTCACATGGGGGTCTCCCGGGTCTGTGGCCTAATATGCATGCAATCTGGGGGTCCTTGAAATGAAAACGCTTGTACTCTCGGTGTGAAGCGCAGCAGTGAGGATGGAGAGCAGCTAATGCCTCCATCAGTACATAACACACCAAGGCCTTCTCACGGTTAGCCCCCCCCCCCCCCCCTTTCACACACACACACACACACACACACACACACACACACACACACACACACACACACACACACATTTCCTGGTCCCCCTACGCTCCGATCGCTCGACAATGGCCCTCTGCACTGCGACATTTAGTTCCTGTCCATTGCTGCCCGCTGCCTGCCGCTAATCAGGATTGGTGGAGAGGAACAGATCGCTGCAAGACATGGTTGTCCTCCGGAGCCCTACGGAATCAGGCCAAGGTCGCGCACGCACTCACACACAAACACACACTCACAGAAATACACTTGCGCGCGCACATGCCACTCTTTCACAAACTATTGCGACATGCCCACAGCAGAGCGAGAGAGGGGGGAATGCAATGGTGATTTAAATTAGGTCTTGTCTTCCAATTCTCAAATTGAAGCATCACGGGTCAATAACGTGGCATGGGTTCATTTCATTTCTCAAATGAATGATCAAATACAGAGCATTGGAATATTATCACATCACATGCCTATTTAGCCCTTTTGATGAAATATTCATGCATGCCACTGTGTGTGTGTGCGTGTGTGCGTGAGAGATAGAGAGCATAACCCATTTTCCGCTCTCTTTTTGATCAACACATCAATAATTCACTTATTGTATGGCTTCGTCAAAAACTCCAGAGAGCAACTTAAAAATTACAAAAACGAATTCATTTCTCTAGTCAGTGTGAGACGAGACATATGGCGCAACATGCAACTCTCTCACTGCGGGAGTTTTAGCATAAAGCCTCGCCAGCTGGAAGTGGTTACACAGCAAAATCCCGGGTGTTCATTTAAAACCCTTATAGTAAATAATAAATATGGGTCCATTTTCACCACTCTGAGTTCAATGAACGCTCAAGATTTCACAGTGTACACTTCACACTCCACAAAAACAGCGTGCAGCTAACCGTGAGAAAGTATTTACATCAGCTGCAGTTAACGCATCCACCGCTGGGTTCTCGTCTCCCTCTTCCTAGCATTTGCGAGGCACACAATTCCACAAAGTACATCTCCACGGACCTCTGTGCTGAATTGTTATGGTGTGGTGCAATTCAGCGGCCCATTTCCCCCAGCAGAGCTGACAATGTGCTTTGCGGCGCAAGTAGAAAGATGGATACCAAGCAGACTCTGTCACACAGGCACACGTTGTTGTCGTCAACAAGGCGGTTCTTTTTTTTCCAGCCCATTGGGTTTGCTGTAAATCGGCCTTTCTTGCCTGTTCCTCCTCCCTGCCTGGCTATTATTTCAGACAATGTTGTGGAAATCTTTGCCAGTGTTCACACATTTGTCATCACACATGTCAGCTGTGGCCGAGGATCTTGCTGCTTGGGCGAGTGCCGTCAAACGATGTCACTGCCATGGAAACTGACAGGCGCACACGCACGCGCGCATGTGTGCACACACACACACACACACACACACACACACACACACACACACACACACCAGATGTTATTAGTCTTGTGTCGATATCTTGCACCTATCGGCAGCTTTTATCCACACACTTGTCACTTGTCTTCTCAAGGCCTGAGCATACGCACCTCTCTCCTGCTCACCTCTCCCTGCACTGACTCCCCTCCTCTCAGCCTTGATATTCTCTGGCTTCTGACATTGGACTGTACTACAGTCCTTCATGCTTCACAGTTATTTGTTACCAGGAACTGTAGTAACATGCAGACTATGTGGCTGGAGAAATTGCTGTTTATAATAATTAAGTACCAGTGGGTGGTTACCAGACGGACAATCACATCCCTTACTTATTTCATAATCAATACAATGCAATGCAATGCAATGCAATGCAACATAATAACATTGTATAATAAAATAAAGCTTGTGATTCAATATAGTGCAGGATAATATAGAAAGTACAGTACTAGATAATATGGTAATGTTCAATGTCTGCATAGTTGGCGACAGAGCTTCGCGCAGTTTGTGGGTAAAGTGGAAATCAGAAGGTCACCGGTTCACCTCCCTGTCCGCCAAGTGTTTTATGTCCCCGAGCTCCCCTGAACAGCCATCAGCTGGGTGAAGCAGAAAGTACTCTGAATTTCCCCTCGGATTAATTAACGTCTAGCAGGGGCAGACATAGCTGAATGGGTCATCTGGGAATTAGAAGGTCCCTGGTTCTCCCCCCTGGCCATGTCAGTCTGTCCCTGCAAGATACTTAACCCAGCTCCCCATTGAGGGCTCATCATCAGGGAGCACGCCATGCATCCGCTGGGTGCTGAGTGAATGCCAAAAATGAATTCCCCCCTCAGGATATTACTCTACTTGTCTTACTGTATTTCAGTTTTTTTTTTTTTTTTACTTTCATAACATGCATAGTGGCAAAAGTGTGTGCCTAATAGCTTTATAACTGGCCTTGATATTTGACAACAGTGTGCGTGCTTACAGGAGGGAGGTACTGGACTCATTTTATGCTCTGCCAAAAGTCCCACCCTGCCTTAAATGTCAATAAAACCAAATATCTCATTGTTGACTGTAAGTTGAAAAGTAAAGGCCACACTCCCCATTGTCGTGGACAGTATGGCCACATGGAGGCTGGGAACAGCTTAAAGGCCCCTGACAGCAGGGCATTGCACGCACGCACGCACGCACGCACGCACGCACGCAATGATGCAGCTGTCAGCAAGGTCAGTTCAGGATTCATTACATCACACAGAGGGTAGCTTTCTGTTCCATTTTGCTGCTGTGTGCAGGTTTAATCCAATACAGTGACTGTACAAATAACACAGCAATCTGATGACACACACTGTACAATATACTGGACAGTAACATATATTGCCATATTCACATCTGACAGCAATGAGATTATATTACCAGGTTAGTGTATTCTTTCTTTTTTTTGTACTACACCAGGTATTCTTGGCTCTGCTTCTTTTTCGTTTACTGTCTGGTGTCCAGTGAAGGGCCGTTTGGGTGATGTTCTCTCTCTACGGATTACAAGCCCAATCCAATTCCACTGCCTTCTCATAAGAATGGTAGCCATGTTGTCCTGTTTACGCAGGCTAAGAATATGTTATGGAGATCATTTTTCGGTCGTTCTCCAACATTCTGAACCGTATTGCAGGGTAGACAGGGCCCAGTATATTCTCAGCTTGGTGTTGGTGCTGTAGTACTGGGCCCACTACCAGACTTTGTTACGCCTTTGTAAGGTGTTTCTGGCCTTGCTGAGTCGGCATGTGATGTCACTGTCTGCAACCCCATTGTGGCTGACAACGCTGCCATAATAATAATGAATTGCATTTTTATAGCGCTTTTCCAAGTGCTCAAAGCGCTTCACAATGGTTCATTCATTCATACATTGGGAGGTGAAGCGGCGAACAGCCGACGCCAGCATCCTCACTTCCCACATTCACACACCAACGGTGGAAAGCTCACACCGACCAACTCATTGGAGGCAATGTAGGGTTCAGTGTCTTGCCCACGGACACTTTTCGACCCGCCGACCCACGGATCATTGGACGACCTGCCCTACCTCCTGAGCCATAGAGTAGGTGCAATGACCAGTTGTGGATAGGTGTATTCCATCTATTTGGATTGGTGAGCAGGTTGGGATGTTCAGCATCATCGGCTCTTCCTCTGGTTTATCTTCAGACCTAAACTTGCTTTACAAAGGTGTTCAGAATGATGACAGGTGTTCTCTTGTATATGTTGGTGTGTGTGTGTGAGAGACCAAAGCCCTATGTGAGAAGAGAGTCCATCTGATGCCCCTTTGTTTGAGACATACTGTAACACAACCTTGCTGCCTCACCCCTGTTTTAACTACAAAACTGTGTTGGCTAGTTCCAATTTGGCATTCGTTGGTATAGAATGCCAATTTACATCATTCCCAACTTGTGTGTTCCCAGAGTAGGCCTACGAACTACTATACTGTAAATAGCAAATATAATGTTCATGCAGCAGCTATTGTATGATGCACCTTGTAAATCTAAGGGTTGGTGTGCAGCTACAGAATGTGTACACAATAGACCTTAGTCTATCAGTCTCTTGTACGTATACCGTCCATTACACAGCACATGGGCTCTCGGCAGAACTGTCATAACTGCTCATGAAATCCTGTCACCAAACTCCTGTCCATAGACATTTACACTGGCTGTTACTGCTGAATCAATAAGGAGAAGATTAGCAGTGCCCCTCTGACAGGATGCCACCATAAAGCACTCAGCTTCATAAAAGAATCAAACACTTCACATCCAGCGTATACCGTTATACTTATTATCCATCAGTCAGCTGCACAGCATCCGGGCAAGAGCCTTGCTGAAGAGGCACTTTTGTTTTGGGATTTTACCCTATGCTCGCCATCCACTTGTTTATGTTGCTGAGAGTGCCGATGTGAATGGTTGTTCCAGGGCTGTCAAATGCCTGCTTTTTATCAGATAAGTCGGTGCATCAGGGCTAAAGTACTTGACCTTGCCTGTGGTTTGCTTTCCTTCACAGTGCATCCAGTTTGGCATGTTTCTTCAATGAATACAATTGGCCGCGGGATTCTGTTTGTCACGGCACTTTCGACTACCAGTAGGTATAGTAAGATTGATTCATTGCATTCTTTTATTTTCGTGTCCTGCACACAAAGTGCCTAATAGCCTAGTAGCCAAAACATGAACCCGGACATGTTGAGTACACCAAGGTTTTATGTTATAAATGTTTAGTATGGGTCCCCAGCATGTAGAAACTGCCGGATGCTAACTTGCATATGTTGAGCAATTTTCATAATTGGCATAATATTTGACCATTCCATTAACAAACTATAGAAGGCAAAATATTCAAAATTTCATCATACTTTATGTAGCATGTGACGTGTCAAACTAGGGGGTTTTCATGATGCTGAATCCATTCCAAGCATTCGTTTTGAAAAAAGATACTCATTGGGCTTAAAACGGCCATGCCCATTTGCCCAAATGTGCTGACATGATTGACATCATCAATTTGTGATGACAGCATTGGCCGTTTTTAGCCCAATGAGTGTTTTTATAACCCTGGGTAACGTGTCATTGTTCCGACCAAACCCTAACCATAACCGCACACAGAAGCCACGGGGTGAGTCTTAACTGTCCATCGGACTAACAGGATGTCAGACTAATAGGCAGTCTCATGGGTATATAAGACAGTATATTCATATAATTCATTCAGCTCATAAAATACATTCTGCTCAAAATTATACAGAGTGTTCTATCTTATATCCTAAGCTTTGCAAATAATAAAATCTGCCACAACAAAAGCTCCTTTAACAAGACATATCTCAGTATGAAAGGATTATTTCTGTATTAATCACTTTATAACCCACCATACTGATACCAGCTGTGATAAAAAAAGAACACTGTGTAGAGTTGAATGGTACTAGCGGGCTCAGTCCCGTCGATGGCTTTGTGCTGCCTTACATGTCTTGTGTTTAACATTGGATGAACATTTGCCATAAATTGTACTTATGCTGTTGGTAGAGTGGACACCAAGATATGAACTTTCATGGTAACTATTCCACAGCGGCAGCACCTCTTGTCCTGAGGATGCGGGTGCTCATGCTGAATGTATTAAGCCAGCTGAGGCAGTACTACAGACGTCGTTGGGCCTTTTCAACGCATACGTGGGGAACGTGGCCAAAGTGAGGTCTGACGAGGAACTTGAAGTCACTGACCTACTCCACTGTAACGCCATCGACATGCCATCTTCTCTGCTTACTGAAGTCCATGATGAATGGTAAATGTTGCATTTATACAGCGCTTTTATCCAAAGCGCTTTACATAGATTGTGCATTACATTCACCCACACATTCGTACACCGGATAGGATACCATGCAAGGCACCATCCAACCTCCACATAGACAGCAAATCGGGGTTCAGAGTCTTGCTCAAGGACACTTCGAACTCTGGGTGAACCCCTCATCTGGCCCAGACGTTTGCCCAGGATCCAAACTAGTGAAAATAGCAGATCTACAAGCTCAAATCGCACCGTTTCACGCCATGTTGTGAGCTTGTATATCGGCTATTTTCACTACTCATTCATTCATGGACTTTATGGAATTTCTTAGATTTGTTTATTAGCGCCTTGAGGGCCCGGGCCTATTTAATCCATTAATAAAATGTGCCCATCGTCAGCAAGCGCCTCTAGGCTTGCTGACGCTGGATCAGTTTTCATAGCATCAATGACCGTGCACTTGAACTTGGGGATTTTTTTTGTTCTTGTAGAAAAATGAGGCCCATACAAATGGTCCGTGACCCACAAATTGGTCCCAACCCACTGTTTGCTAAAGTGCTGTAGGCAGTCTCGTCGTCGCTGACAATCAGGCTCGCTCATCAATGATGTGCCGTGTCATGTTGTCAAATGCCTTGTAGCATAGAATCTAATTGTCAGATCAGCATTGAATATGCTATAATAGTGTAGTTATACTGGTTCCTGTTTCAGTCTATGCCTTCAGGCAGAGCGTATAGCCGAAGAGAGCAGTGATCTGATTTGCCGATTGGTGGAAGCATGAGGGCTTTGTTGTATCCATCCCCGGAAGGGCAGCGGGATCTATTCAGCTCGAGTGTTGTGATGTTCTGATAATGTTCGGGGAGCACTTTTTCTCATGTTAGCCCTGTTAAGTAAACGCCTGAAGTAGCCAGACTGGTCGGCACATTAGCATCAAGTACTCCAGGTATACCGGGAACAAAATTAAGGATTTAAAGGTACGTACATTCCTTTGGGTACACCAAGAGCTCTCTAAAGCTCAGCTTTAGCCTCTGTCCTGTCTGCACGGAACACAAGAGGATGCCAGTGGTTTGATCAATGAGTCTGTGATCCACAGCTCGGACATAGCATGTTTCAGTGAGGCAAATTATGCCGAACTGATGGACAGAGACACTACTATATTTCCACACTCACTCCAAGGGGGCACATTGCATATTGTTACTGTTGGGCAGAAACCGCAAAAATAGTCGATCTACAAGCTCCAAAATGCATTGCAGAGCGACACATTCTGAGCTTGTAGATTTGCTATTTTTGTTATTTTTATTTGGAATCCTGGGCCTTTGCAAAGTTTTGTGTGTGTGTGTTTGTAGCACTGAATGTGATGATTTGATTGGCTGAGCAGTGAGCAAGGAATGTGAGGATGTATGATGATGTATGATGATAAGAGCGCCCCTCACTTCACACAAGTGTGATTTTTGAGGGGCACTAGCCCCTCCTGCTTTTAGTGTGTGTCTTCAAACTTTGTCCTACATAAACGTTAAATTTCCATTGACAATGAATGTCATAGTGTAAACACAAACATTGCGTAATACAAACATCAATGACGAAGGTGAGGACGCAAATTGTGATTGGCCGGAATGAGATGGTGTATGATGATAAGAGCACCCCTCACTTCACACAAGTGTGATTCTTTTTAAATATTTAACTGGAATCCTGAAAAGTTTTCATTGTATTTCATTTTTAATGCATTTTCAGACAGTTATGTAATTACGTATGTTAACTTTATGAACTTAAATACAAATAGGCCTGCTTAGGACATACAAAAGAAATAAAATTGTAAAACTAGTCATTAAACTACTAACTTAGACTGAAGTAATTAAAGCGAGTCATGTTTGGAATCAGAACACCTTAAATCAGTGATTTAAGGTACGTTAAAGGTACGTTTCAAGGTTGGTAGAAGGTCAATAACGGGTCTAAAGAATTAAGAACAACAGTTGTAATAGACATTAGTTAGTAGCAGTACTTGCATGCTCTGCTTGTGCACAAGTAGGCCAGGTCATGTATGGCCTACTTGTGTGCAAGGCGCAAGTTGGCACCTCGACAGAGTGCATTTCTAGTTGGATCTGATCGGTTTCATTTCAGTCTTTGTGGTCAACGGGAAAATGTCAATGTGCTGGGAACAGTTCACCTCCCATTGTAGGTATGTACTGTATATGCATTATGCAGTGCACGACTGCACGCACACTTGCCGTGCGCCACCCTTGGCCCGGTGAGTGGAGCAGCCTCATAAATATTCCCTTTGATTCACACGCAGGAGTGAGGCACTATAAACACCATAACACAAATATATGAACAAGTCGTGTTGAATTAGCGTTAATGTGTCGGGACGTGTGCTGCCCCTCTGACCGGCTGAAATGCCAGCGAGCGATCTGTTTTCAGCTCAACCTGGCAGGAGGCCCCTGCTACCGGCCCCTCGCGAGGCAAACACTTGCTGTTGTCAGGGAAATGGATATGGTGCACTGAGTTCTCTCTCTCTCTCTCTCTCTCTCACACACTCTCTGTCTCTCGCTTCTCACACACTCATTTTTTTAATAAATTTGATTAATTGGACTAATAGCAGGCAGCCTAACCCTCCCTGCCATGCCTTTTATCTCTCACTAATTGCTGTCTCCCTCCCTGCCTCACACTGTCTTTCTAAATACCTAGAGATGAGTACACACTGCACACGCTCGCATGCTGCTCTCTCTCTCTCTCTCTCTCTCTCTGTGTCTCTCTCTACCCCCTCTTGTATGTCCATCTCTCAACTTTCATTCTCTATTCAGTATTCATTACCCGACTGACCCTGTTGTTATCTTCTGAACGAGGCTCACTTTGCTGAGGCAACTTCCACAGTGTAGCATTCAGAGTGGTGTTTATCTGGCCTCATGTGCGTGAGCGCGCAGCGGTTGTAGCTGTCAAGGATGTGTGGCGACACAGTGGATGGTGAAACGTGGAACTAGGGCTGTAACTATCAATAATTTTCTTACTGATTATTCATCAATTCCTTTTTCCGATTAATCGAACAGGTTGTTTCGAGGAAGCAATCTGATTGGTTGAAACGGCTTTTAGCCGTGGATCAAACCAGCACCATTCACCACCTAATGAAAACAAAGAATTCAGCTGCTCTGTTTTCCCAGAGCGCTAGCAAACTCGGTGGCTTGCCTAGCTAGTTTCTTGGGACATTTGTGGTCGTAGTGACTATACATCTGTGATTAAAAACTAAGCGATTTTCTTAGTTTTAAGGGTAACTGTTGTAGAATTGCAATATTACACTCGAGGGTGTGGTTTAACGTGATTATTGCCACGACAGTGATGCGGTAAGGCAAAGTCGAGTTCCGCAAGCATCACTGAAGTGAACCACACCCTCTCGTGTAATATTGCTTAAATCAATGGAGTGGATGTGGAAAAATTCAAATAGATTTTTATAATCGACTAAATTCATTAGTCTGATTATCCAAGCCCTATTTTATACTCTTCGTACAACGGTGTTGGCATCGTGATGATAAAATCCAATTTTATAAATCTATATATTTTTATAATTGATGAAATGTATTATTTCGATTTCATCACGGCGTCATTCCAGGGTAACCCTATACCTCATAGTCATCGTAAGTTCGTAACTATACTAGGCACGGGGAAAACACAGCGTGAAGCTGTCATGGCCAGACAGGCCAGACATGGCTACACATACACTGTACCGTATGGAATGCACTTCCAACAACAAACGGACATGTACACTACAATTCAGAGTGTTCATTTAACTCTGAGAGTTTTACAAATGTAACCCATAAGGGCCCTTTTGATGAAACTTTGTACACTCTCAGAGTTTACAAGTGGTTAAAGATTGAATGCCGTGATTCTGTTCCTCGCTAAAACATGATCATCAGGTACTATGATGATACTAGGAGAAAGAATTTTCTCAAAGTGTACAGAAAGTGTTAAAATGTTGTTTTTATGTGGCCTCACCCACCAGTCCATTAAGTATATGCCTGGTTTTCACCTGAACTGAATACCTAGAGATGAGTACATGCAGCTGTTGTATGATAAAGGGGAGTACACCCCTTTATCATACAACAGCTGCATGTACTCACTTAGGGCAGGGAATGATATTGTGATGTCACTAACATGGTGTAATAGTGTATTTCGATTGGGCCTTTTGACTCAACGGCTTTCAGCTTTCAGGAAGAAACCAAAAAATACACAGGGAAGACATATTTCAATATTCTAACCACACCTACAAAACTGAAAAATTACAAAAATTACAGCACTCCATCACTAAATTAACAGTGGTATTTTTGCGTATACAGCATGCAAACATCTGTACAGAAAAGGGGATATGTGCTTAATTTGGAAGTGCATAGCCTACTGTACGTGCACTGCACAGACACAGACAGACAGACACAGAGAAGAAAATAACAAAGATGTTGCCACAGTTAATAGCAGAACGTGTTGCGGATATACAGTCGTGTTCTCCACAGCCCCTGACAACGGGGGCGCACGATCTAAATGTGGCAACCGGGCAACAGAGCAGCGGTTCTCAACCTGTGCGCCGTGGTCCACTGGTGGGATGTGAGGACATTACGATTTTATGGATAATATAACAACCAATCCAATCACCCATTGAGTATAATATTTAAATAAAATCACACCTGTGTGAAGCGAGGGGCGCTCTTATCATCATGGGCTACATCATCTCATTCCGGCCAATCACAATTTGCGTCCTCACTTTTGTCGTCAATGTTTGTGTTTACAAAATGTTTGTGTTTGCACAAACACTCAAAACTGTCCATTCATTGTCAATGGCTGTGTGTGTGTGTGTGTGTGTGTGTGTGTGTGTGTGCGTGTGCGTGCGTGTGCGTGAGCGTGCCCTCGATGATGGAACAAATTTCATTGTTTTTTTTATTGTAGTAGGCCAATTTCTTATTTTTTTCATGCAAGTAAGCAAGCTCACAGCCTCACTGTGCGTGCGTGCGTGCGTGCGTCAGTGCCGCGCTAGTGGACACACACACACACACACACACACACACACACACACACACACACACACACACACACACACACTGCTCCATCCTGTCTACTCTGGATGGGCCAGCCTGATCCCATTACGTGATGATGGAACAAATTGTTTTTTATTATTCTTTTTTGTCATGCAAGCAAGCAAGCTCACAGCCTCACTGTGTGTGTGTGTGTGTGTGTGTGTGTGTGTGTGTGTGTGTGTGTGTGTGTGTGTGTGTGTGTGTGTGTGTGTGTGTGTGTGTGTGTGTGTGTGTGTGTGTGTGTGTGTGTGTGTGTGTGTGTGTGTGCAATTGTGCATATGCACGCTCATGGCTTGCTCTGCCACTGGTCTGTCTGTCTCTATCTGTGTCTATCCCTCCCTCTGTCTCTCTGACTGTCTCTCTCTCCCTCTAACCCAATGATATAAGCTTGCCACGGTATTTGGGGGGAATTTATGTTCTGAGCGCATCTTGACACTTGCTGACAGTTTCCCGGAATGAATTATATGATGCAGTACTGCCCACGGTCAGGGTGCAGGCCAGGGACCATAAATCCACAACTGGGCCACGTCACACATCCCGGCCAAGACGGCTCTCTGCGTATTATTAGCAATTTACCCACCATGTGTTTGATGCAGTGCGACTCTGGATAAACCCCGGGCCGGCCCCCAATCTGCAGTCCTGCTCCCCTCTGGGCTCTGACTCCAGGGTTCAACCTGCTTCCCTGGCAGCCGTGGTGCTCGGAAAGGCTTGCACTGACCTCCCCTGGCCACCGGAGGTACTGCAGCTTTGCTCGGTGGTGGACAAGAAATGTTGTTTTACTGAGGAAACAGAAATAGAGCTCTGTGCTTCTATCATTAATCCCTGCACTTATCCTCAGTACTGGAGTGATGATTGAATGTTATAGAGCTAAAGGCAGACTATACAATGCCACTATTCATATGGTGATTTGACTACTAGCCCATGACTTTAGGAAAATGGCGGCCCCATTAGTGAAGACTGCAGCTATGGAAATAAGCCTTTAAGAGTGGCTTAAAGTCCCCTTTTGGATCCTGATCTCGGTTGGTTAAAAGCATCAATTATAATGACACAGACGTCTGGGGGAAAAAAAAGAAAAACATTTTTATTTTTTTTGTCTGGAAAATGACTGAAATAACAATAGAGTGGTTGTAGGGGTCTGTGTGTGCCGTTTTGTCTGAAGGGGTATCCTAGAGGTACAGAGTCATTCTCTCATTAACTCCTACTATGCCCCCCCTCCCCTCCCATCTCTCTCTATTTCCTCCCTCTCTCTCTCTCTCTTCCCTCCCTCACTTCCCCAGTGGGTAAATTAAACTTTATGATTCTTCTGAATCACAGTACCGCTACAGATATTAACATATGAAAATTGTTTCCAAACCCATCGTGTGTGTGTGTGTGTGTGTGTGTGTGTGTGTGTGTGTGTGTGTGTGTGTGTGTGTGTGTGTGTGTGTGTGTGTGTGTGTGTGTGTGTGTGTGTGTGTGTGTGTGTGTGCGCGCGCGCGCGCGTGCGCGCCCTCGTGCAGCGCTAGCATCGTTTTAATTCCTACTTGTAATGTAAGAAGCCAGGTAGTTCAGAGCTATCTGTCCCCTGAGGCCAATTCATCACCAAGATGTCTTCACTACACCCCAACAGCTCTCTCTCTCTCTCTCTCTCTCTCTCTCTCTCTCTCTCTCTCCCACACACACTCCATTTCTCTCTCAGCCATCCCTCTATATGCACATTAAGGTTATTGGCTCTGAATCACACTACAGCTAACATGTTAACACTGCAGGTTTTGTTTTATTATGTCAAACAGGATCATATTGAGGGGCTCCTATATACAGCTTTTCGTCCCTGTCACGTCTCACATTTGCGCCATGTGCCTGAAATATGACGTACATTTGTGGCAACATGAAACATTAAATGCCACCGGCAATGAAAGGAAAATCTACGTCATACAGTATGTAGACGAGCAGATCGGCTAAACAACCACATAAATTCAGTTGTCATCTTACATGATCATGGTGAAAAGATGAGGGTTTTTTTTAACATTGTATCAATGTTATGTAAATGGCATAAGTTGACAAATTAATTCATGAAGTATATTCATTTTTTATTGGATGATGTACGACGACAAGAGCGCCCCTCACTTCATACGGGTGATTATTTTTTTCTTTTCTTTTTTACAAGAACATGATGTATCTGATGCAATCAGCACCTGAACGTGAAACACAGGTACCACAATGCTACTTGCATAGTGCTTGTTCATCTATAATGCATTCCATTGTTCTATAGTTATAAATACCTCCTTCATCCACAGCTCATGCATGGCTGTCTGGAAATGCTTGAATCCATGAACCAGCCATGTGTTCAGTGTGGCTGTCACCTGAACATGCATGCATTCATCTGCATGTATTGATCCGTTTTCAATGCCATGGGATCCCCTGGGAATTCTGGGCCTCGTGCACTGTCTGCAAGATCCTCAGTGTTAATTAATGCATTACGAGAATGGCATGACATGTTGGGTTGCATTTGTATACTCTCACAGTTAAATTAAGACGGAGCATTTGATTGTTTACAAACATATTATATTATATTATATATGTAATTTCTGCAGTATTTCATAGAATAAAAGAAAACAAGTCTGTAAATTGCATCTTGAAAGCCACTATCAGCTCAAGGCCCTTAGGAACATTTGCCATCCTTGGACCAAGGACCATGACATCATCATCACTGTCAACCATTACTTTTCAAGAAATGGAAATAAGTAACCTATGTTGCAAATATTAATCCAATTTATGTAGTCACAACTGAACTAAACACTTGTTAATAAGACGACATGAGGGTGAGAAGCGAACTCGAAGTCACACTGAAACAACAGGTCTGGGAATGCCCATATATGAACTTTTTTAAATGTTAAACTTTCGGGCCGGGTAGGGCATAGAATGTGTGCTAATTAGTAAGGCCAGCCGGGGCCTGGTAGAGCCGGGCCTTAAGTTTTGGGCCTGTTGAGAACTCTAGTTTTTGCGGGCTGCCGGGCACGGCTGCACTAATGACTTTGGGGCAGGCCCGTCTAGAGTTTGAATGGACAGGTATTATATCGGTCAAAAGGGAGACATCGAAGAGGAACGACGGGTGGGGAAGGATCAACATAATGGAATGTCAGAACAGCTCAGCTCCATATATGGAGATCTAAGGGTTTGAGTCTCAAAGGTCGGTGGCGGACAGTTCAGACACCTGCCTACCAGTGACATCAACGATGGGGAATCCAAGCTAATAGAAACTGCAGGATAATTATTTTTAGAAACTGCAGCCTTTCTAGTCCTAGAAAGTTAGCATGCTATAATGGAAGCCATTGTTCTCGCATTGATACAAAACCAGATGCCCGGACCACCTAAAATGGCTCCTTTCCAGTTTCCAGGTCAATGGCATTTAATGGTTGTGTTGACCTGTCCACATCATCATCAAGATTGGTGGTCCCTTATTGGCCAAGGGTGCCCACAGACATACATTTGCCGATTTGCTCGGACACATATGACGTAAATTGATTCTCCATTCATTGTCAATGGAATTGAATGTTTGTGTTCAGACAGAATCTACACTATGGTTGTTTATAGGAGGGGCTATAGCGCCCCTCAAAAATGGTACCATAATATCACCAGTAAGACGCCTGACAGCGAGAAGTGACCTGCGTGCACGCATCCACCTGGGTGACGGCAGACTGCTGGGCGAGCACTGTCTCTTTGGCATGGGGGGGTCAGATCAACATATGGAATGAATTCTGTACTGACCATATATGGAGCGTGTCTTGACTTGTACAGGCTTTGATGAGGTCAGATCAACATAATGGAATGTCAGAACAGGTCAGCTCCATATATGGAGATCTAAGGGTGGCAGTGGGGGCAGTGTCTTGAGTGTACAGGTTTTGATGAGGTGGATTCGTATTTTTATTTTATTTATAAACAAAATCTTTTTGTTATCGTTGGATAGGATTACCGTATGTCCACAATTCCATTCTCTAATTATGTTGATTTCTTGTAAATTAAGTGATGCAGATGTTTAAAAATGACTTAACTATTGAGAGTGTAAAATTAAGCCAATGTTTCATCTTACACTCTCAAAAGTTAATAAACTAATAAGGGTCCATTTGGTTACCAACTCTCCAGAATTTAGCTGGGGACCACTGGTTGAAAACCACTGATTTAACAAATACCAGTCATCCAGTGAGACACACAGAGGTACCCAGAAATCCAAGTGGCTTTTATACTAATACTAAATTGGTAAGTAGGGTCAATTTGGTTCCATTTGTATCATGTCCAATTTAAGTACAGTAAGCCCTTGAAATGTAAAAGTGTGAGAACCATGTTGGTCTGCAGTTTGTATTGAGTAAATATGATGCTGGTTGCCATGGGTTCAGAATGTGAGTCAACCTTTACAGAATACTACCACAAGGTGGTGCTGTCCTCCTCTGGAAAAGGCCCTCAGACTGCAGTCTCTCCAGCATCTTTCTAGAATGTGCCTTGTCATGAAAATCATGGGAAGTGACTGGACCCCCTTTCCTTTTCCAAGTCTGACACTTAACATTTCACCTATTTCACAAACACGGATCCAAGTGTTGGGGGTGAAACGACAAGCACTCACTGTTACTCTATTAGAATAATGTATGAGTAATTATGAGAATAGTTTTTCTTTTCAATCAAAAAAAAGAATTCTATGGTTCTTTTTTGATTATTATTATTATTTTCGGTATTTCATATTTCTTTATAACATCTCATGTTGGTGAGCTATGGGGCTGAAGTAAGTTAAATAGAAATGTGACATTGGCTAATAGGCCTACTATGAATCTGCCATTATCTGATAAAGCTGATTAATTGCTTTTGTAATATGATAAGTATGATAACATTGAACAAATTTCCCATTCTAAGCATTAAACCTCTGTAGACCAGCATGCCCGATTTAAAGTAGGCTACTAATATGATGTTATGCGCAAAGATTCAAAACGCTTATAAATCCCAGACTGAGATCACATGCGATATAACATTTTGCTGTAGACACAACATCACACACAAAGAAGTACTGTAGCCTACGATGTATGGCTATTATGATCACACAAGTTAGGCAAAATCATGGCACCGTTGTTACCTGACAGGGTGCATAGTATTTACTTTTGCTCCGCTTAAATGAGCATGCCATGACTCAATATTAAGAAGACAGTGTGATGCATCTCAGCCAGCCCGTCCCTTGTTAAATGGTTTAGAAAATTGCACAGGGGGGTGTGTGTGTGGGGGGGGGGGGGTGGGTTGGAGGATTAATGTGATTAAGGCATTGAGCATGCCACTGCACCTCTTCCTCATGCCTTTCCCCCGTCTCATGCAAATGTCACGCTGGTAAGCAGACCGTGGCCTTTTGCATGCATGTCGGGAGACTGTGAGAGAGACAGAGAGACCCCTTGACATTGCTTTGAGCGGTCCTTCTCCCAAGGGGGGGCGGCCGCCGCTGCCTGCTCTCAGTCTATTCAGATGGGAGCTCTCCAAACGCTGTGTAGAATAATGTTAAGAGCAGGTTTCACGTGGGTCGAATAGTCATGTTCAGGACGCTTAAGGCTGACGGACGGGATGGATCGTTGGAGGCCGGCCTTGTGTAGTGTGAATGTGTGTGTGTGTGTGTGTGTGTGTGTGTGTGTGTGTGTGTGTGGGGGGGGGGGGGGGGGGGGGGGGCTGGACAAGGGCAAGATGGAGCATCCCTTTAGCCATGAGTAAAGCGGCGATGACGACCCCTCCCTTCCTCGCCTCTCCTCTTCCTTCCCTCTTCCTCTCTCACGGCCCTCTGTGGCCTCCTGGCCGTCCCCGTGCAGTCATTTCAATCTAAATGCAAATTTCATCAACCTCCCACTAAAAAGACTGATATTAGTATCAAAGCCAATGTGTTACGGCTGTGTGGCATGGACATGTCACTCTCAATAGTTGTGCCCGGCACGGAAACCTGCCAATCTCCCTCTCGCTGGATCGAGACTGGATCTTTGCTCTCTCTCTCCACCTCTCTCTCTCTCTCTCTCTGTCTCTCTCTCTTGCTCTCTCTCTGTTTCTCTCTTTCCTACTGTTCTTTCTGACTCAGTCTCTCTGCCTTCCCTTTCTTTTGCTCCTTCTCTCAATCTGTCGCACATTTTGCACTCTGTCTCTCTTCAATCTCTCTCCTCTCTC
>NC_139717.1:28770727-28833227 GCF_964188405.1 Protomyctophum parallelum
CGTGCGTGCGTGCGTGCGTGCTGTCTGGCAGAGAGCTGGAAGGGTGGGTGGTTTCACAGCTCTCGTCTGTTTATTTCTTCCACAACTCTGCAGGGTAATGTCATTAGACCGACAACCTATACCTCAAACCCTAGCCTAAACCTAACCGCAAGCACGAGAGCAGCGCATATTCGACCGCTGTTTCCGCATGTCGGTCCGTTGGTGTGTCTGACAGAAATACACAGAAATACACCAGTTTATACAGGACAAAAAACAAACGACTATAGTGCAAAAGAAAGAACACAAAAAACTAAAAGTGCAAAGTAAACAAGTGCAATACAGTTCAAGGTCAGCTGTTCAGCAGCCTGACTGCCTGGGGGAAGAAACTGTTACTGAGACGGGTGGTACGAGATTTGATGCTCTGGTAGCGTTTTTTTGTTGTTGAAGGGAGTAGTTGGAACAGGGTATGGCTGGTGTCTTTAATGATGATGTGGGCTTTTCTCTTACAGCGTGTGGTGTTGATGTTGTGGAGACTATAGGTAGTGCTGTGCCAGTGATTTTAGCTGCTGTTTTGAGGGTCCTCTGCAGCCTGTTGCAATCCTGAGCAGTCATGTTGCCGTACCACACTGTGGATGCAGCCAGTTAAGACACTTTCAAGGAAGCATGAGTTCAAGTCTGTTGTTCTCCCCAAGTTGGCGGAGGGTGTGTAGATCCCAGGATTAGATAATTGACACAGGGGTGAAAAATCACCGGGGACAAAATCGTGGGATGAAAATTATAAAGAAAGAAATAAGACACTTTCAATTATGCAACGATAAAAGTTCACAAGTCCCTTTGTACTTAAGCCAAGGCGCCTCAGAAAGTACAGTCGCTGCAGCGCCTTCTTGAGGATGTACTCGGAGTCTTTACAATTTACGTTTGTGTGCAGGAAAAGTAACCGTTGAAATGTTTCTTACATTCCATTTAATTTTTTATTATTTCTCCTTCAAGTGATGCTGAAGTTCAGTAGAACATATGTATAGCTAACTTGGCAAGGGTGACATAGGCTACAGTACAGTAACATGAATAATACTAATACACTTCACCTTTTCCTAATTGCGTATACCAGGACTATAGTGTTTGTTTTCGTTTTTGGGTAGAACGTGCTAAAAGTATGGTTTATAGTGTGATTTTGTGTCATGTTTTGTCATACATGAGAGTGAATGGCATCACTTATTCTGCTACTTTTCTCAATCACAGAGCACAAAAGGAACAGATCTACAATAGTTGGACTTATTGTACTGTATGCCCAAGTAGCTATACAACCCAGTGTTAGGTTCTAGTACAACAAAGCATTTTTATGCCATTATCCTATTGAGCCCTGAGGCCGATTTTACAAAACGTCTTCTAAATCCTGACAGTTTTTGTATGTAATTGGCCGCAGGCTCCCTTCTGAAAATATGTTTTTCCAGGGACCTCCTCAGAAGCAAAGATTTTAGTTAAAAACGTTTGCTCTGAAAGAATATATATTCAAAGATTTCCACCACATTTTCTTTTCTTCAAGAATAGCAGATCTACAAGCTCGTAGCAGGCAAAGCCAGAAATCATATCTAAACTTTACGTCTTTGAATATCATTTTATGCCTAATGCAAAGCACCTTGAATTTCCTTTGTCTGTGACATGTGCTTGACAAACATTGGCCTTGACTGGCTGCCTTGGAAAAAAAGATGATGGACAGAATGGTCAGCTAAGCTTATTGCGAATGCAATGAGCACTAACTATGAGACCCTGCTGATCATGTCTGTGTGTCTGTGTGTCTGTGTGTATGCAGGGGTTGCAGTATGTAGTATGTAGTATGCAGGGGTTGGTATGTTGGTTGGTTGATTGGAAAGCTGACTAAAATGACTGAACGATCACTCAACATCTGTCTGTCTGTCTGTCTGTCTGTCTGTCTGTCTGTCTGTCTGTCTGTCTGTCTGTCTGTCTGTCTGTCTGTCTGTCTGTCTGTCTGTCTGTCTGTCTGTCTGTCTGTCTGTCTGTCTGTCTGTCTGTCTGTCTGTCTGTCTGTCTGTCTGTCTGTCTGTCACCGTTCTGCCACGGGGCAGCACACCTAAACCTAACCTTAACCCATGTCTAACCAATGACTAGTCTAAACTAAGTATGCACCCCGTGATGGGCGGATAGAAGTCTGCTATAGGCATCATTTAGATCACTCCTTACAGTTCCTGGAAATGGGGTGGGATGGAGAGGGGCAGAGAGAAAGAACCAAGATGGAAGGAGGAGGTGAAGTCATTGTGTATACTGTAGGTGCCTGCGTGTGCCTGTGTGCATGTTTATTGTGCATAATGTAATGAAAGTACACACAGGCATTGTGTGTGTGTGTGTGTGTGTGTGTGTGTGTGTGTGTGTGTGTGTGTGTGTGTGTGTGTGTGTGTGTGTGTGTGTGTGTGTGTGTGTGTGTGTGTGTGTGTGTGTGTGTGTGTGCGTGCGCTTGATGTTTAGAGCTTCAGGAGAGTGAGCGCTCTGCGGGAGGATGTCGGATCCAATCAGGCGGGGCCACTGATCCCAGGCCAGTGACTCTGGTCCCAGCCCTTGTCAGGTGCAAGCTCTCTCTCTCTCTCTCTCTCTCTCTCTCTCTCTCCCTTCTCTTTCTTCTTTCCCTCTCTAACACACCTGCCCCCATCTTATCTCTCTCTCTAGCTCCGTACCTCCCTCCCTCCATCCTTCCTTCCTTCCACACCAGCCCTCCACCCCGACCCCTTCCTCCACCACCACCATGTACGTAGCTGACAGCTCAGGCCCAACAGCACACTGACCACATTACCTGAGCTCACCACAGTCATTATCCTGCACTCACTTGTGTGTGTGTGTGTGTGTGTGTGTGTGTGTGTGTGTGTGTGTGTGTGTGTGTGTGTGTGAGAGTGAGCGCGCCAATAGGTGCATGTGCAGATTGATGAGTTTACATCCCAAAGACTGTCAAATTGAATTCATTGAGGTTGTAAGGAGGGCAGGTGCTGGAGGGTGATTCTTCTTTTTTCACTGCTTTTCTGACTGAATGTCAGATGTGATGACGAGACAGCCACGGGTGCACAGACGTTTCCGCGGCATCCGGATGGGACGCGGTGGTATGGGTGGCTGGTGGTGGAGCTCCAGTAGAGACAGAGGTGGTCTGGATGGGACGCGGTGGTATCGGTGGCTGGTGGTGGAGCTCCAGTAGAGACAGAGGTGGTCTGGATGGGACGCGGTGGTATCGGTGGCTGGTGGTGGAGCTCCAGTAGAGACAGAGGTGGTCTGGATGGGACGCGGTGGTATGGGTGGCTGGTGGAGCTCAGTAGAGACAGAGGTGGTCTGGATGGGACGCGGTGGTATGGGTGGCTGCATGGTGGAGCTCAGTAGTGACAGAGGTGGTCTGGATGGGACGCGGTGGTATGGGTGGCTGGTGGAGCTCCAGTAGAGACAGAGGTGGTCTGGATGGGACGCGGTGGTATGGGTGGCTGGTGGAGCTCCATGAGACAGAGGTGGTCTGGATGGGACGCGGTGGTATGGGTGGCTGGTGGAGCTCAGTAGAGACAGAGGTGGTCTGGATGGGACGCGGTGGTATGGGTGGCTGCATGGTGGAGCTCAGTAGTGACAGAGGTGGTCTGGATGGGACGCGGTGGTATGGGTGGCTGGTGGAGCTCCAGTAGAGACAGAGGTGGTCTGGATGGGACGCGGTGGTATGGGTGGCTGGTGGAGCTCCATGAGACAGAGGTGGTCTGGATGGGACGCGGTGGTATGGGTGGCTGGTGGAGCTCCATGAGACAGAGGTGGTCTGGATGGGACGCGGTGGTATGGGTGGCTGGTGGAGCTCCAGTAGAGACAGAGGTGGTCTGGATGGGACGCGGTGGTATGGGTGGCTGGTGGAGCTCCAGTAGAGACAGAGGTGGTCTGTCATGGAGACTCTCTGCGGCTGCACGTGGGCCAGTGCTGGGCAGTGGTGTAAACTAAACTAAGTGCATTCACTTAACCCATTTTGACCTGAGGGTGATTCTACAAATGCCTTCTATATTCTGACAGTTTTCTGAAGACATTTTGTAGAAGACATTTTTAGAATCTGATCTCAGGTCAAAATAAGTTGTGAGTACCTTTTCCACCACTGGTCGTGGGTTTAGTAAATACAGTATACTGGCAGTATCTCAAGGAAGCTCTGGGGGGTAGAGTGGTTCAATCAGGGGTGGCATTTTGGCTACATACCTCCATCTAAATATATTTTGTGTCAGGGACACCCCATGCAAGATTTTGAAAAACATTTAAAATGTTTCATTTTCAGCATTGTTTGTGAAAATATAGCCGATCTACAGTACAAGCTCAAAATAATGTTATCCGCATTCGAGGCGTTGAGCTTGGAGATCTGCTATTTTCAAATAGACAATGTATATGGAGTTAACCCATTTTGGGCAGGAACCCAAAATGGGTGTTAGCAATATGTTATGCTTTACCTATTGAAATAGCAGACCTACAAGCTCATAGCTTGTAGGTCTGCTATTTCTGCTTAGTGGCCAACAGTATTCAGACTGTGGTTGTACTGGTCAGCTGTACTGTCTGTCTGTGTGTTTATATGTGCAGGGCGTTGCTGAAAATGAGCACTTGTGCTCTGCTACTACCCTGGGTAAATAAAGGAACATTTTAATTAAAATTAAAGGTACACTGATTAAACTGGATTTTATGCTAAATTCACTCATTTAGTTGGGGACCCCTGGAACCCCCTCAAGGACCCCTGGGGGTCCCCGGACCCCACTTTGAGAACCACTGCATTACACAAACATTACATCAGACATGTCACTGCAAATATGGGCAGAGATGGATATTTGTTGTATACTGTACCTTCAGTCTACTAAACTAAGCTCAGACCATTCCATGAGTTGGTTGCTCAGACATTCTGCCTTATGGTCCTCTATAACATTTGCTAGTGTATAGAATGATAGCACAAGATGTATATGCACACTTGCACAGAGGACATGTGACTCCTACAGTCCCCTCCGCTCTTCAAGTCCAAGAGCCGGGAAGAGATGTTTATGTGATCCATAATTTAGACGGAACGCTTCCCCAAACTTCCAGAAGTCGGGCCTGACTGCCTGGTAATCACCAGGAGGAATCGGCAAGCGCTTTGCCCATTAGCAGCAGGAGGATTTTTTTGCTTTAAGGGCAGAAAATCTGTATGTTTAACTCCTCCTGCATTAGGAGCCAATTACACGGCTGAAAAAAATGACCCGGGGTGGTTTGGTGTCCACGGTTGTTTGTGCTGACATTCTGCTTTTCAAATGCCAGTCTGTTAATTATGCAAATGGACTACTAGGCCCATGTATAAATCCAAGTGTATGTGTGTGTATATATAAGATAAGATAAACCTTTATTGATGCCTGGAGAGAAATCCGGGTGTCACACTCATAGCAGTAACAGCAGTAAGGGTGAAACACACAAAGGGTATAGTAAATCCCTGGAACATGTGACGCGTTTAAAACCTAAACACCAGTGTGTAATAATAAAATGCCAAATGTTTATTAATGGTCATAAAATACAGTAGAACACGAGTAGAACACCTACTGTTCAAATTCTAAACACATATATGACTGACTTTGATTGTACAAACTAAACACGTTTATGTGTTTAAAAAGTGTTACTGGCGATTAAACATGTTCTTCTGTTTATAATCTAAACACTGTGACACGTTTAAAAAGTGTTACAAATAAGTGTTTAGAACCTAAACGCTTGGGGTTAGTAAGAATAGAGTCAAGAAGCAAACCAAGATAGATAGAATATAAAATGAAAATAAAATAGCCAGACGCTACACATGCAATATTTGAATTCATATTATATCTACCGTCAATTACATGATTGAATATAAGTGAGTCTCTCAATGAATTCTAATTAATTATAATTATAATTAGAAAGAAGAAAAAAGGACAGGGTATACAACACCTTTTTTGTTGATGTTCTTTTTAATTATTTGTTCGGCCCAAAAGATTTTGTAGGCTTACAGGTCTTTAAATAAATAATTTTTGAAACGTCTGTGGGAAAAATGAATGGGCAATTATCTTCCGGGTTGCTCGTCATCATGAAAGGGGGCGGGACTGCGACACTCTATAGCTCATCATCATAGAGAGAATGCGAGGGGTTAGCGTCCATCTTCCTCCTCCACAACCACCTCCCGCATTGTCAAGTTCAACCAGTTACATCATGGCTTCTACCGTGGCTAAGTGAAAAGCTTCGGCAGCAGATGGTGCAGTTCGCCGTGTACATAATCTTCACCTACTAGTATTTGTCTTTTGGCTGAAGGGGGGGTAAGGCAATTAAGTCAGACATTCAACTTCTGAGCCGGTTGCATATATACTTTATACTGCAAGTTTGTTGTGGTTCGATTGGCCAGCAGGGTGTACATGGGCGGGAGCAGAGCCAATCGCTTTGAGGCACAGGCCTATCGTATCTTAGCAACACTATAGACGTGCTTCGCTCATTGGTCGTGTCAGGAGTACAGACCAATGAGATGAGCGCATTTTCACAGACTCACACAGCAACGAGAGGGGGACAGGAAGGGGAACAGGACAGTGAAATTACAGTAATTTCCCAAATAAATCGTCTTTTAGTTTCCAAATACAGGATGATTCAAAACACTTCTTGCTCCTCCAGATCTGACAAGACGTGGCACACATGATCTCTGGACCCTCACCCATGCGATAAAAACGCATCACAACGAATTTTGAAAGTCCATTCCATTTGGCCGTAATTGGCCTCCAAAGTTTGTGGGAGGGGCCTGGTTCTTTCAAACTAAATATATTATGTATGAAAGGAGGATCTGATCAGCACCGAATTGTATGTTGCTTGGCCTCTGACACAATGTTTCCCAGTGGATTCATCGGGCATTGGTGCGATCAAGGCAACCACACACTTTTCAATTTTTTAAAAATCTATTATCGATTATTTTTCATAATTGATTAAATCAATGAGTTTGATTAATAGTTGCGCCACTAAAACACACAGAAAGTAGTTTTTGGTCACTCAGTAGTCATCCCCACAAAACCTCCGGGTATGATGACGATGTCACACACATACCCTCTATATACTGTATAAGTGTATATGAATTGACATAATAAAACAATCTGAATGAAAAATATAAAGTGTCCCCTTGGGTGGCAATGAGCCTCCTTCTATACCTCCTTCTGTACCTCCTGCTCTACTATATTGCTAAGAGTCCCTGGCCCTTGCTCGCCTCCTCCCCTGTCCTCTTTCTTCTCATGGTGCAGCTCTTTGCGCAGCGATGCTATGCGACACTGGCCGGCTTTAGAGGAGAGGCGAGTCCACATTGCATTAATTCTGAACAGAGAGAGAGAGGAGCCCAGTATCAGATGTAATGGGTTTGATTCCAAAGCCCCCGGGGCGATGTAACAGCGCTGCGCTGTAATGGTGGCAGGAGCCAGCAGAGTTCCTGCACTCATCAGAATCCTGCTTGAACAACGCTCTCTTTCCCTCTCTCTCTCTGTCCCTCTCTCGCTCGCTCTCTCTCTGCTCGTGTATGCTCTCTGTCTCACTCATTCACTCTTTCTCTCCCAACACTCTGTGTCACGTCATGTTTGCTCCTCCACCCCCCAACGCATGTCATGCTCTACACTCCATCTCTCTCTCTCTCTCTCTCTCTCTCTGGATAAACAGAGTTGTCCATATACTAACTGTATGTCACTTCACGTCACATGCTGTGGTAGCTCTTACTGTCTTTTGTCCATGCTGTCTAAACTGTGTTGTTGTTGCCTAATTGTTGTCGCTACAGATAGGAGGGACTGGGGTTGTCCCCACCAGTTGTGAATTAAGTGGCTTTCATTCAGAGATGGTAAATTGCCTGCCCTCTCTCACTCTATCCCATTAGCTCAGTTTCCCCTCTTCAAATAATGCCAGATTCAGACACAGTAACTATATATACAGTACAGTATGTTTAAGGAACTCTGGAGAATCCATAGAAGAATGTCGAATAAGCTCAGGGTAAGCTACTCTTGTTTTGTGTTTTTTCACGCTTAATTTATTCACATGTTGCACTCTTGTTATAGTCTCAAAGAGTGGACACACACACTCTGCTGAGATTGTTCGGGGTGCTAAACAAACATAACTCTCTAAACCAGTGGTTTTCAACCCTTTTCATATCAAGGCCTATTATTTATTCAGCATTTGAGCCACGGACCACCATGTGATTTAGCCTCTCAGACCCAAAACTTAGAATATTTTGTTGTCCTTAGAATATTTATTCCATCCATATAGGAGAGATTAAAGGCAAAAATAACAATTATTCTACATTCTGTAATTGTGTAGACTTCTTGTAAATTAAGTAATGCAGATGTTTAACAACAATTTAACTAAGCGTATCAAAGATCTATAAGGGTCCATTTGGTTAGCAACTCTTCATCATTTAGCTGGAGACCACCTGGAACCCCCTCAAGGCCCACTGGTGGTCCCCGGACCACTGGTTGAAAACCACTGCTCTAAGGCTTAGAGCCAACCCCCAAATGACAGGAGAAATAAATAAATGCACTGTTTGCTAAATGCTAATCAAGCACACATGCACCAAACACATTTTTAATATTCAATGAAATATTTGACCCATATAAAAATGATGAGGTGCAACACTGCAGCCATAAAGAGGAATTTAACTTGCTGGGACTTGGTGGATAAAAGCAGCAGCTGCAGGTTTTATCGTGCATTAAACAACTATCACCTGCTGTTTTCCTTTGCTGGAATGGAGGCAGGGTCAGACTTATACCGAGGTGGAGGTACAGGTTTATTTATGGCCCTTTGGCTACTATATTATGTCCTGCACTGTGTAAAAACCTGAGTGACAATTTAACTCTTGAGAGTGTACAAAATCTATTCAAATGTAACCAAATGGGTCAATTTCTTTATATTTGTACACACTTGCCAGTTACAAAATGATAAATTAACAGTATTACTGTGTAAGCTTACTCACAGCCGTGCATGGATGTGTGTGCATCATCCATCTATTTTCACACACACACACACACACACACACACACACACACACACACACACACACACACACACACACACACACACACACCGGCACCGCCCCCTTCACACACCCCTTTCACACAATCTGCTGTCGAGAAACCTCTCTATAACCTCTGTCTTTGGAGCAAGTGATCATGGGAGAGAAGAGGTATATGCAATAATAATAATCCCTTCTGAATTACTTATATGCACTCTGTGAGCAGCAATGAGTGACTCTGTTCACTCATGTGACCGTGTGGGGCGAGTCTCCATCCAGTCATCATTAGTAACTGATTAATTACTCTATATAATACATCATTTCAATGCATGGGTATTCATCTTGATGTGGCACATGCAATCTGGGAATAGGGTTTTACTGTGCATGCGAGCACGGCGTACTGTCGCTTCACTGCAGGCGGGGAGAGGTGCCAACCCGGCGATGGCTTTCCTGCGACTCCTAAGCCAGCCCACCCACCCCTGCCTGCCCCACTCCCACTGGCCTTGTCCAATGGCGACAGCGATGCCGGGGGCTTACACACACTTCCAATGTTGCGTAACACAAACAGTCACAGCGAGTTGGCTGTCCTCTGGCTGTGGCCCCCCTCCCTCCCCCTTTGCATCTGGAACTCAACCACAAAAAAAAAGGGGGGTGGGGGGGAGGGGGGGCATACATTTAACTCCCCTTCCGTCTGTTGGGGCACTCCCTTGTTACCGTGATGGATGGTGAGATAGAGGGAGAACGGGGGAACGGGGGCTCTCGTCACCCAGCCGTGAGCAGCCAGTGTGTGGGTCGGGCCAACAGTGAGGTAATTACGCCGTCATTATAACACGCTATATGATGAGGCTGCGTGCACCCAGACACATGGACGCAAATCTTTGCACACCAGATGGGGTCCTCTGTGTGTCAGACTCTCAGGTCCGTTGATGCACACATCCCCTCTCCTCCTCCTCCCACCCCCCCCCTCCCCCCACAGCAACTGGGGAATTCCAGGAAACCCAGCCAGCTCCTCCTGACCATAGTGTGAGTGTTTTTTTGTGTGTATAGTAGTTTGTAGTAGCTAGGTATCTTGTGTAAGTATATGTGCTGCATACATGAGCACTCTATGCGCGTATGATACAGTGCAGTGTGCGTGCGTGCGTGCGAATGCTGCATGCTTCTCACACTAACGAGGCCTGTTTAGCACTGGGTCTGCTCCACAGCTGACAGGCTGACAGATGTGGGCGCTGTCTCCGTGCCATGCCAGAGAGGAGCCCTCTGTGCACGTCGGGACGACCGGGGGACGACCAGGGGACGACCAAGGGACGACCGGGGGACATCAGGGGGACATCAGGGGGACCGGGGCATGAGTACACTTTACAATTTAGCAGACGCTCTTAATCCAGAGCGACTTACATTAAGCAAGAACAAAAGCATGGGAATACATCACATAAAAGCATTTATCATGAAACATGCGTAAGCTAAGAAAGTAACAGTGGAATATCTATATAATGAAACTATACATATATACTACTATTCTATACATATGTACTATGGCGTGCTATGACTATATACAATGCAATTATAGTGCTCTCTACATAACATGCTATAAGTCTGTATCAAATGCTATCTAAGGGGGTAGGGTAAGTGCTATGGGCCATGATGGAGTCTGAAAAGGTGGGTTTTCAGACTACGGCGGAAGATTGGGAGTGATGCTGCAGTTCTGACTGCAATGGGAAGTGCATTCCACAGTTTTGGAGCCAGAAGGGAGAAGAGTCTGGGACGTGTGGAGCGTTGTCCCGGCGTTTTTAGTGAGGGTACTTCCAGCTTCCCTGCGTTGGCTGATCTGAGTGCGCAGGAGGGTTTGTATAGGGTTCAATCATACTTGCAAGATATGGGGGAGCCATACCTTTGATTGCTTTGAATGCCAGCATCAGAGTTTTATATTCTGTGCGGGCAGCGACCGGGAGCCAGTGGAGGGAGCGGAGCAGGGGGGAGACATGTGAGAATTTTGGCTGGTTGAAGACCAAGCGAGCTGCGGCATTTTGGATCAGCTGGAGAGGCTTAAGTGCGCATGCTGGTAGGCCAGTAAGGAGGGAGTTACAATAGTCGAGTTTTGACAAGACTGTTGTCTGGATTAGGAGCTGGGCTGATTCCTGGGTGAGGAACGGTCTAATTCGTCGTATGTTATAGAGTGTGAACCTACAGGATCGAGTGACAGCTGTGATGTGAGTTTTGAACGAGAGCTGACTGTCCAGGACAACACCAAGATTCCTGGCTGTTGGGACAGACGTTACCAGGGTGTTGTCTACGGAAATAGTTAGCTCCCGCATAGGGCAGGACTTAGCTGGGAAGAAGAGAAGCTCAGTCTTGTCTGGACTGAGTACCCACGGAGTGACTGTCTGTCTGCATGAGAGATAAAAAGGTGATTTCTTAAACTATGTAAGAGGGGTTCATTTCTCTGTGCCATTAGTCACTCGAATCCCCCGCCTCCCCAGTGTAGTGACAGATTGCCCGATTCTACGAATGCCTTCTAAACCAGTAGTTCTTTCAAGATGTTTCCAAAATGCTCAAAAATAGCAGATGTACAAGCTGTGATTTTGTAGATCGGCTGTTTTTGAATAGCTAACGCTAAAACCTATAACACAGTTTTAAGCCCTATTTTATTTGTTGTCATATATGTGTACGTGTTGCTCTAAAATAGACAATATAAATTAGAATAAGCTCACATGTGCATGGTTCATCGCGACACGTTGTGAGCTTAATTATTTTTGCTATATTTGAACATTTTCACCCATAATCACATTTCCCCAAATAATTAGAAACACCCAGGTTAGAAAGCCATTAATATTGAGCATAATGCTGCAGACATGCAGGCACTCTGAAGACCTGCTAGAAGTGGATATAACATTAACCTCTGCTTCCTTGTGAACCCGAAGGATGAGGGAAACTACACTGGCCTTTATATATTTGATTATTGGCTCTACACTGTGGAAATTGTGTCAAAATCCCCATTTCCTCGATCGGCTGGTCATCTCAGATGATCTGTGAATCTTGTGATGTTTCTGCAAACGTGGCCAGTCAAGCCCGAAGAGCTGCCCCATTTTGTTTTGCCATGGTTATGTTGTTGCTGTGCTCATGTATGTGTGTTAATGAATTATGTATATTGATAGATTCCCAACAGAAGTGGGAGGATGGGCGTTTTTTTACCATGAGAATAAACAAGGGGAATTATACACCATGGAAGCGTGCAGCCAGTCTATAAATAGAAGCGGTGCTTTTTGCCTCAGGATGTAGTTGCATTTTTACAGGTCAGGCTGTGATCTTCTCGTAAGCCTCTGCGTGGAGATGTAGTAGACAGACACACATCTCTGGGGCTGCTGTCCGCCTGTACCTAGAGGGGGCCTTTCATCTCCAAAGTGTGCTGGCGGATACGGCATCAAACACGCATGACGTGAGAAAATTGAGTGGCGTGGCTGGCCAACGCAACCCCGCCCCCCCCCCCCATGAAAGTCTTCGCAGGGAAATCGATAGTGGTCTCCTTAAGAATTAATCTGGAATCCACTCTACTATCGTGGCAGGCGGCCAGCTGAGTGATGTGTGTTCCGTTTGGTTTAAACAGCCCCCGCATTCTGCTGCGCGCGCACGGCCGCGCTATCCGTGTCGGACTGTCGCTCGGCTCTCTACTTATCTTGTCTGGCTCTTGCCGTATCGTTTCTCTCCTCCTCCTCCTCCTCCTCCTCCTCTTCGTCCTCCTCCTCCTCTTCGTCCTCCTCCTCGTCCCCTCCCTCTCCCCCTGAAGTTCGATGCGATCGGCTCTTGGCCCTGCCGTGAGTTCTCAGTGCGGGCGACAGCGCTGCTGAACATGGCGTCAGACGGGATGATTTTAACAAACCACGACCACCAAATCCGGGTCGGAGTCCTGACAGGTAAAACGCGCTGATTCCGTCGACCGATGCACGTTTCGCCGTGGCAATGCACGCATGAATGTCCAGCGGTTGTCCTTCTGGACGCTCTCCCGGGCGTCATACATGTCGGTGGGGTTTTGCGTGGTGGCGGCTCTCCTCTCCATCTCGCTGCTTGTGCAGCTCTGCTGCTGCTTGCCTGTCAGCGCCTTGAAGGCGACGCTGATTTAAAGCCTTGCTTCTGGGGTTTTTTTATCCTCCTTTCTCGCCGGTGGCAACAATTCATATGGGCTACATAACGTCTTCTAATGCCACCGAAAGGGAATTTTCTGATTGTTGCATCCGTTTGTCCTCCGCTAATTTAGATTTCTTGCCTTGGCTTTTTTTTCTCTCTATGCGAGCCCCGTCTTCCCAGAGAGGAGCTCAGTTATGTGTATTGAATAATTCATGTCCCGTATCAGGCTTGTCAAACCTGAAAATTACAGCTGAGCGTGTGGCGCTAAACATGCTCATGGTATGGATTGCATTATTGACACTCAGCTGACCACAGCAATTTTGAAGTGTTGCTCACGACAGTTGCTGATGAGCGGTATTATCCATGGCCTGCATGCGAACGGTGGACGTCTGAGTTAATTATGGAAATGCGTGAATGCATTGGGGTGACAGGCTGTACGTATATATGTAGCCTATATGTTGTATGTGTCCTTATTTGTGAATGACAGTGGCAATTTGAGCAATGAGTTAACATGATGACATACATGGAGACACGGCTCGTTTTGGCTTGGCGGATGAAATATACCCTATGCGAGTAATCCTCGGTGTATGTGTGTGACATTCCACTAAATGCAGGCATCCTTTGAAGATGACGACCGCCTTGGTAACATTTGGAAACGTTCTGCGCTTGAATGCAATGCAAGAGCCAGAGGAGAGAGGCGTATGATGATGGCTATATATATAATATATATATATATTTCCTCCCGGCCTGGTTTTTGTGGATTGCCTTGTCATGTTCCCTGTTCTGACCGTCGCCCATAATATTACGGATGAATTCGGCGGTGTTGTCATGATAAGAAAGCAGAATGCAACCCAAATGTGTGTGTGTGTGTGTGTGTGTGTGTGTGTGTGTGTGTGTGTGTGTGTGTGTGTGGGGGGGGGGGGGGGGGGGGGACGGGGGGACGCATCGCGGCTTTGCTGTCCAGCTGTCACCGATGCCGCTGAATTACAGAGGTGCCTATAGGAATAAATATGCAATGGAGAGAGCTATAGGCCAATCAATATTTCATGATAAAACCGTGTTATTCGTGAGTTCATGCAGCGATATTCCTCTTTATGGAGATCTCCGGTGTGAAGGCGGTAATGTGTAGCAATGGAGGAATGACTCCTCGTGAAATCTGCCAGGGAAACCCCGCTCCCCCCTTCTCTCTCCCCCTCCTCCTCCTCCTCTCCTCACGCTGTATATGAGAGAGAGAGAGAGGGAGCGAGGGAGAGAGAGAGCTCTGTCCATGGTGCTGAAAGCTAGCGTCAGTCACAAATCAGTGCGGTACTGCCCCTGCCTTCTGTATTTCTGCCAGTTCCACAACGGTAATAAATAGAGCATCAGATAGGAGCTTCGCCCATTTCGAACAAGCGAGCATGCAGGGCCGCATGCATCGTTCTAACACTGTAAACTCCTCTGTGTTATATAGCTCTGGGGGTGTGCAAATGAAACCCCTAAATGGACCCCCGGTCCATTTGGGGTTTCATTTGCACATTCCCAGAGTTCTATGGAATGAACACAGAGGACCTGACTGTATATATACGCCATGTAAGAGGGGTTAATTTCTCTGTGTCATTAGTCACTCAAATCCCCCAACTCCCCAGTGTAGTGACAGATTGCCAGTTTGATCTTGCTGTGCAATGTTGACAATATAAATGCACACATATGCTGATATTGAGACGCACAGACAGAGACACGACCGGCAAGCTTATTTGTCTTTTTGATGTATTTATGTGTAGGCTATATGGAGTGATGTATTTATGTGTACAGGGCAGGCTATATGGAGTGGCGTGGGTGCAGTGTGATGTCAAAATGAGAGAGGAAGATGAAAAGTAATTCCCCAGCCTTGTTTTTAGCAATATAGTGATTATTGACATTTGTGCAGACCAGCTGCCTGTGCCTCAAACATAACTTTCAACCTGGCGTCCTATTTTGGTCAAGTCCTTATACTGTAGGAGAAAATGGTCAGAAATGGACTATTTGTTTTTAAAACGTAGCAGATCTCCAATCTGAGAAATGCCAGATCTACAATTTTTGCTATTCAACGTACAATGAAGTACTACATGCATTAATGTCTTGTTGGTTCTAAAAACAAACAAGTTAAGGTAATTTTCAGTACCTGTAAGGCAGGCTATACCATTGGTACGCCTATAGGCCAAGGTGGATCTATAGCCCCCATGTTATCCATAGCCCCCCATGCCATTAGTCTGCCTGCCATTGCACTAACCTGCGTGAGCAGAATGCTAATGTAGTCCGGGCCACTACGCGCGTCGTCCCCCCCCCCCCCCCCAACCTTCTCCCGAACGGGTCAAAGGCCAGCTGTCCACTCTTTCACTCAGTCACGGGGGAGGAGATGAGACCTCGGGTCACCCTCCTCCATCACATTAAACCCCCCTGACAGGTGACGGAGCCCACGGGACGTCTCTGTTTAGGGGACCAGAAACCCAGAGGAGGAGGAGGAGGAAGGACAGGCGAAGGAAAAAAGGAAAAAAGGCTGTACAGGTTGATGTGTAAGTAAAGTGGATGGTTTATTTATTTGTGTGGCGATGGGAGACGGGAAACGTGAAATAGGATAATTGGGGTGAACACACTGTCACTTGTCAAAGATGTCACACTGCAAATGTGAGCTTTGTTAGCAGGGGATGAAAGCATACCATGCTGTGCTCAGCCTACTGTGGTGGGTTGCTTCTTTCTCTGCCTACTCTGTGTGTGTGTGTGTGTGTGTGTGTGTGTGTGTGTGTGTGTGTGTGTGTGTGTGTGTGTGTGTGTGTGTGTGTGTGTGTGTGTGTGTGTGTGTGTGTGTGTTTGTCTCTCAGAATTTGCATATCTATGCTTGTGTGTGTTTTGTTCATGCAAGTGCGTGTGTTTGTGCCGGGCTGGCCCTAATAGCATTTGTTAAGATTGGACCATTCAATGGTATTTATTTACCACCAAACCTCTGAAACATGGTTTTATTCATGAATGTATTTATTCAACATCATACCATTAGAGGTTAACAAACGTATGTGTTCCTGAATCCTTGATGTTGGAAAAGTTGGACTTTACAGACACATTTCCGTCTGCATAATGATCATCTGTTAATAGGGTTCGGATGCGTTATTTTGGATCCCACCGCAGCTCTAGGCAAACCCTGCTGTGGCCAGTAGTCGCTGTGATCGACAGTTCTCGTTTTTGCAACTATATGCCTAACCCTAACCGCAAAACTATAACCTAAACATAACCTTAAGCCTAACCCTAACCTCAGCAAAACTATATTCCTGCCCGGGAGCCAATCAGACGGGTCTATCCTAGAGCTGTGGTGGGATTCATAATCACACGGTTGGGATCCGGAACTGGAGGAACCGGATCCAACATTGAGGAACCGGAATCGGTTCCATCACATTTGGAATGGTTTGTGTGTGTGTCATATCTCTATATTTCAATATATAAATCCCAGGTATTATTATTATTATAATTAAGAGTGTCATGCAAAAGTAGTGAAAATAGCCAATAGTCTGACTATTTCCGATCATCTTCGTTCCATTTCCATGAAAAGTAACGGGTTTTGGACATACAACGTTTCCACTCAACAGCGACGATATGCATGTGACTCTGCCTTGCTCTTGTCTTTTGTGCACTAATACTATGCTCTGGCTCGGAAAACACTGCTTAGCAAATACCCTCAGTCCCAAATATAGCTATACTGTATGCATACCTCCCATGATATCACACACACACACACACACACACACACACAGACACAGGGGGGCATGGAACGAGAGCAGGAGAAATGTGTGAATATACGGGTGCCACTCCATGGAAACTTGCATGTCTGTCAGAAAGACAGGGACGGACAGCAGGCGGCCTTTGCCAAAACAACCACATTTAAGATCACTCTCATATTGTTGATTTCAGCACACATTGACCCAATACATCTTTGATATTTGATATTGACTAAATACATGCTATTAACTTATACAACATAGTTAACGACTGTTGCCACTTAAACTCTCTAGAGTCTAGACTTAGTAAACTTGGCCTGAGTTGTCTCTGGACCATTACATCAAACCTCTTTGCTAAAAAAGTTGCTGATCTACGATCTACTAGTGACCTTCCCCCCCCCCCCCCCCCCCTCCCACCCACACACACACACACACACACACACACACACACACACACACACACACACACACACACACACATTTTAGAAAACAACGATCTTTTAGAACACATTGTGATGCGACTTGTTGTGTGTTTGTAGATTGGCTATGTTTAACACATTCTTTTGTATGTTATTTCTTTGTTGTTGCTTATGGGGTGAAGTACCGGGGGGGAGCTATCCTCTTGGGGGCAAGCCTACTAAAAAGCCTTTGGTGGGCTTTCTCACGGTTTCATGTGTGTGCTAGTTCTTTTTTTGTAGTCATTTTCAGTGCTGTAGACATATATATTTCATGCAAACTTTAATAGATTATACTTCTCAACGGCACCAGTTAGTGAGTGTGTGTGTGTGTGTGTGTGTGTGTGTGTATGGGGGGGGGGGGGGGGGTCATGTGTGTACTGTACATGCATGCAGTTTTATGTGCTCTATGCCGTGTACGTGTCTTTGTGCAAATGGTATAATAACGTTTTAATCTGCTTTTCCACATCATTTAATATCTGGACTTTGTCCCAAGCTCACCTTCACAGCTCAGGCGCTAAAGAGCCTCACTAGCTAGCGCTGAGGCAGGGAACAGGAGTCAAGTCAGCGAGAGACTGCCTAGCATGCCAGCACGCCTTGACCAGAATTAGGAGAGACCGTCATCTGTCACTGAGTGGCTTGTATGGCTGCCAAGTTGGAGAGCAAGCTTCTCCCTGTCTCTCTCAGAATGACACAGGGGCTAGTCTGACTAGATTATAAGTGCAATATCTGGGACAGATACATGCTGTGTATCTCTGTACTTGAAGGGCACAGCTAACTTGCTAGTGTAGCTCTACCAGATGTTCTTTATGCCTGTTGGCACCATGTAAAAAAACATATCTATAATAATTTGTTATGGAAAAATATATATAATTATATATATGAAAAAGGTCAGCGTGGTAAACTACAACATCTATTTAAATTTGGCTCACAGATGATCCAGAAATACAGTATATGGTTTTATGTGAATCTGTAGCCTCTCCTCTCCATGTGTGTCTGGTTTTATGTGAATCTGTGAGACCAGGGTGTGTAGCCTCCCCTCTCCATGTGTGTCTGGAAGTGGTGTGTTTCCTTGCAAAGTTATGTGGGGATTCTGAGAAACACCCATCCCATATTAAAGATAGATATACTATACAGTATCAGGGACACGGACACAGAATGAGAATTAAGTCTTCACTGCAGTGCAAACTGCAAAGGAATTATTTTCAGCGCAGAGTAGTGTAGGTGGGGGAGGTGCCCCCATCTCTCTCTCTCTCTCTCTCTCTCTCTCTCTCTCTCTCTCTCTTCCCTCCCTCACCCCCCCAATAGCCCATGGAAATCCCCCCCATAGTTCTTAATTATGATCTGAGTTAGAAAGAGATGCACACTGTATTTGGATGATGATGAGTAGAAGGATCTTGTCATCTCTCCAGAGAGAGACTCCACTAGGGACACCCATAGAAAGCCATTCCCAGACTGGATGTAAGAGAGTGTGGTTTGTTACCAATTTTCTTCCTATGATTCATTTGAGATGATAATCCCGGAGGTCAGGAGGAGAAGCAAAACACAGGAAGATGGCCTTTTAACAAGGGAGGCATTGGCCCCGCCCCTAAAGGGGTAAAATACCATTTTTTTTATGTTATTTTCTATTTGACCCATGTGGGGGGATTTGACCAAAGTTTAAACGTCAAACGTTTGACTGAAAGGGGGTACCCGCGACAGCACATGTTGACTATGGGGGATATGAGTTACGATTCTGTTCCTATCGGGACATAACTCGAACGGCAGTGAGTCTTCTGAAGCGCACTTCGCAACACTCTGCACGGCGACTCGCTATACCTCACTTCACTTCGCAACTTCACTTCGTGCAAAGTTTTGTGAGCTTTCAGATTGGCTATCTTTGAATAGGAGAAGTGAGAGGTTGGGGGCGTCATTCATTCATCTGTTTTGATCATGTTGTAATGGATTTCTGAAACGTTTACCTCATTCATGTTTCACTCAGAGCGCATCATCTCGCTTGCATCGATTCTAGCCTAACTGTAAGGAAGTTAGCTTAAATTGGTGAAGACGCAGTGAGGCAGTAGGGTTGCCAACAAATTTTGCCGTATTAAGCTCTTTTTTTGCAAGGGAAGTTTAACATTTACTTTGTAAGGAAGAAGTTGAAAGTACTGTAAATTTTGTGTGCTCGTTACGACTTTTCATATCGTCTGTCGGGTGGAAACCGGTTACTTTTCAGGATTCAAATATCAAAATGGATAAAGTCACAGATCGACAAGCTTAAAACGTGCCGCTTCGTGCTTTGAGATCTGCTACTCTTGTTGCTTTTGAGTGATGCTATACAGTGAGTACGATCACGCAGGGCGTTAATGTATGCAGATGAAGAGTGTTCTGCCCAACAGCGACCTTACACTGCTTTACCTGCCAAATGTGTGATGACCACCGGTGATGCATTTCAAATTAAAAGTGAATCACTTAGAAAGAAATCCTCCAAAACTCACTAATTGAGTAAAAAGGTTTAGGAACCCCTGCCTCCGCCTCGGAGGTGGCAGCGATGGAGCTCTGTGAGCCAGATGGCAACGGCAGCAGCGTGCCACGGCCTCGGCGGTACAGGGGCAGCCTTAAGGGGCACTGACAGGAATTATAGGAGCCGTTGAGAGGAGGACTGAGACGTGATGTGTGGCTCAGACGGCGGTGGAAGAAAGTACATTTACTAAAGCAGTGGTTTTCAACCAGTGGTCTGGGGACCACCAGTGGTCCTTGAGGACGTTCCAGGTGGTCCAGAAAGAAATTATGGAGAGTTTATAAACAAATGGAACCTTATAGATCTTAAACTCTGTGTAAAAGTGCACAATTAAACCAAATGGACATCTGCATTACTTCATTTACAAGAAGTCTACACAATTATTAGAGAATTAGAGAATGTAGAAGAATTGTTATTTTGATCAACATTTGCCTGTTATCTCCTATGGTACCAACATCAATACAGCATGGAATTGTGGACAAAATCTTAAGTAGGCCTACAATAAGAGATATTTTTTACTTTACTTGAGTATTTCCAATTTCCAATACTTCCAGTACTTCTACTCCACTACATCTCAGAGACAAATATTATACTTTTACTCCACTACAAGTAGACTAGACTAGTTACTAGTTATTTTGTAGGTTTATTATTACAAAACATACACTATAGTGTATATGTTTTGCCAAAATGTATTTTTTGGCCTTTTCTATTCCATTTTCAGAGAATTCCAGATTCATTACAACAAAAGACATTCTGCATAGTGACTACTTTCTGCTTTTGGTACATACTTTTACTTGTATGACGTTTACTTGTAACTCAAACCAGTTGAGTACTTTTTCCACCACTGGGCTCAGATTGTCCTTGTAGTGCAGCAGTTTTTTTGCCTCTCTGGGCTCTGAAAGAAAAGGCAAGCGAAAGCTAATTTGTGTCAACATCACTCTGTTCACAACATCACAGTTTTTTTCTTCAGCATTTTGACATTTATTTTTTGTTTGCCAAAGAGAGAGTGCGGGCGTGGATGTGATTGGGTTGGGCTGGAAAAACGTGCTGATGTTGACAGTATGAATGAAGTGAATGAATGCACAAAAAGGACTTGGGATTCTGGCCTACTTATTTTATTGTTTTAAATTGCACATTTAATAGTGTTACACGGATGACTTTTTACTTCCACCAAGAGTTCCCACTGCAGAATGTTCAACTATCTGCACACATTTATATAAAAAGCATGTTTCATAATTCACAGTTGAGATATTAACAATGTAAGTTATGCTGTTTACTGTACAGTATGTTAACCTTATACCATTATTATCTGGAAAAGCCCAATTAAACAATTAAGCTATTAGGTTCAATTTGGATATCGAATAGAATAGAAACTATTTGATCTATACAGTATTTATACTGGGGCTGACAGATGCTCAGGTGATGCCAGATTGATTTCTTTTTCCAGGGATAAAGTAGCAACTATTAATCCAAAAACAGTTCATTATGATCAGTCTACTTGGTTTAATTTTTACCTTGAGTGAAACACTTAGCCTTGCCTACAGTGTTTACAGTAGCCATTGAGGAGGAGCTCCTGATTGCATGCATAATGTAGAATATTGACAGTAATTTAATCAGTCTTTGCCATGAGCTCTCATTTATATTTACACTAATTTCTCTAATCACTTCCTTATCGATGGCAGTTAAAATCATGTTGGGGTGGTACCAGAGTAACCCAGCAAGCACGGGCAGCACCTGAACGAATTGGTGACATCTTGATTGGGGCCAGATAAAGACTTTGGGCAGATCTGGCCCAGAATATCACCTGATTTCAACCAACATAAATTCTGCACACTAAGACGAAGGTCCTGGATGGGTCAGAGTGTACGATCGAGGTCAGATCAACTTGTGTCATAATTTATAACTATCTGGCTCAGAATAAGCTATATTATCTCAACTGGTATAAGGCATCCTGGAAATGACGTATAAAGATCGTCCCCATATGGGCTGTGATCCTAGTCCTGAACGCCACCGGAGGATTTTTGGCTTCCTGGGATCAGACTGCAGACACGTGTCCCCCTTTCCCCAGCCACCGCCACTTTTCTCTTGCATTTCACATTTTTATTTCATCCCATCTACCCTTTTTTCTCGCTGGCTATTTTTGTCCCTTTCTCCTCACCTCTCCCTTCTTTTTTTTTCCTTTTACCTTTTCCTGTCTATCTGTGCTCGCCTCTCTCCATCTCTCTCTCCGACAGAGCGGTAGGAGGGGAGCATGTAAGTGTGAATAATGGAGGAAGGCAGCTTCTCCCTAACGAGGTGCGTTTGATGGCTGACCCCATGCAGCCCACCGTGTGTGGTCAAGGTGTTCCTCCATTCTTCCTCTATTATTCATCATCATGCCTTTTCCTGTGTCTCGCCGCCACCCTGCTACCGCCAAATGCACTCAGATCATGGCATCAGGAAATCAAATGTTAATAACCCCCCACTCAGCCACAGATGCAGATATGCACACACACACACACACACACACACACATGCACGTGCACACACAGGTGTGACAACTTGATTGACGTGGCTGAATGGATAATGTTGCAGTTTTAAATCTTTAATTTCTCAGGGAGCATGACAGGTGGTTCTCCAATCTCGGTTGGAGCATATTATGTACTGTACATTACAGAGACTGTACAGAGAGAGAGAGAGAGAGAAGGGGGGCTTCTGCTCCATTTGTCTGTTATCTTTTCATTGGCCTGAATCTTTTTCAGACGGCCGTAGCTGGGTAGAGGGGCCGTTCGGGTATCGGAAGGTCGCCGGTTCGACCCTGGTTACCGAGCAATCCCTAACAGCTGCATGTGATCATCAGAGCCATCTGAGCAACCAACTGCTGGGTAAAGCAATAAAAGTAATTTACCCCCCCTTCCTGGTGAGTGGTGGAGAGGTCACCCCACCGCCTTAAAGTCACACGTTAAATTACCCTCCCCCAATTACGTCTTTGTGCTTCATATTTAAACTTTTTATATTTTTTCGTAAATGAATGCACTACCTGTGCATCGTTGGACAAGATTGTCGCGGGAAAAATCTACTCACAATGCGTCGCATCGCGATGATCTGCAATTGGTCTGAGCTCTGAGGGCTCCAAGGAAAGTATGAAGAGCTGATGACCTGACGAAGATGTGATGACATGGAAACGTTGTCTTTCCTGCCTTGCACCTTCAGCTACATCAAAGAACAGGCTTCAACTGTACGAGTTGTCCTAGTGCTTTCTCCTTACCAGCCTTGATTTTGGCTTGAGGCACGGTGGTACCTCCCTTTTAATCCGAAATAATAAGAACATTGGATTCCACACGTTGTATTTCCTGAAAAGTAACAGTTTCGTTATTGTGGAGGGTGTCACCCATTAATTACTGTATCAAAAGCCCTTGCACCTACAATCACAAATCATTCATAGAATAATGAATAACCAAGAAAATGTACAATTCATATAGCAGGCAATAATACTAGAATAAATACAAGTTACATAAATAGAAAATGGCTCCAACAATAAGGTTTCCACCCGACAGCAACAAGGTAAAACCTCCACTGTGTGGTGCAGTAGTGTCCTCACTGTGTGGTGCAGTAGTGTCCTCACTGTGTGGTGCAGTAGTGTCCTCACTGTGTGGTGCAGTAGTGTCCTCACTGTGTGGTGCAGTCGTGTCCTCACTGTGTGGTGCAGTAGTGTCCTCACTGTGTGGTGCAGTAGTGTCCTCACTGTGTGGTGCAGTAGTGTCCTCACTGTGTGGTGCAGTAGTGTCCTCACTGTGTGGTGCAGTAGTGTCCTCACTGTGTGGTGCAGTAGTGTCCTCACTGTGTGGTGCAGTAGTGTCCTCACTGTGTGGTGCAGTAGTGTCCTCACTGTGTGGTGCAGTAGTGTCCTCACTGTGTGGTGCAGTAGTGTCCTCACTGTGTGGTGCAGTAGTGTCCTCACTGTGTGGTGCAGTAGTGTCCTCACTGTGTGGTGCAGTAGTGTCCTCACTGTGTGGTGCAGTAGTGTCCTCACTGTGTGGTGCAGTAGTGTCCTCACTGTGTGGAGCAGTAGTGTCCTCACTGTGTGGTGCAGTAGTGTCCTCACTGTGTGGTGCAGTAGTGTCCTCACTGTGTGGTGCAGTAGTGTCCTCACTGTGTGGAGCAGTAGTGTCCTCACTGTGTGGTGCAGTAGTGTCCTCACTGTGTGGTGCAGTAGTGTCCTCACTGACGCACGTCCTTGAGTGGAACCTCTAACTGTGCCAGAGGGCAGTGTATCCTAGAGGCGTGCATGGCGAAATGTGGAATATGCATTGGTGGATAAATATATGTTTTACTTAACACATTTAGATCTGAGGTCCAGTCTACAAATGTCTTCTAATTCTAAATCACGACAGTTTTCCGAAAACCGTATGTTTCTATATCAGTGGTTCTCAAACTATTTAATGTCACCTCCATCTGAAAATATGTTGTTCCAGGGACCCCCCAGAAGCAAAGATTTGAGTTAAAAACGTTCGCTCTGAAAGAATATTTATTCAAAGACTTTTAATAAATAAATAGCAGATCTACAAGCTTGTGAGCTTGTGTATCTGCTATTTTCAAATGGTCGAAATGTACTGTAGGGCTGAAGTGGTTACTGTATCTAACGAAAAGTTTTGAAATAAATAAATGTAAAAGTAAAAGTACTGTGAATTAGAAATAGTGAAATACTCAAGTAAAGTACAAATACCTAAACATTTTACTTAATTGTACGTGACTCGCCAAGTCCGCAAACACTAACCTAACCCTAACCTCACAGGAAGCCACAGGTGATTTTTAACCCGCAGCACGGATTAGTTTTACCACGCATGTCGGGAAGACGCCATGTTTCACAACCGACTTCCATCAGGAATCACTAGCCCAATCGCTGAAGAAGGCGGACCCTTTTTTTTCAAGCTACTTGGCAGGTGATTGGCAGATCCCGCACATAGCTGCCGCTGATTGGTCCAAGCCGCGGCCGGTTCGGTACTCCGCGAGTGATCCCAGATGAAGGCTATGTTGTGAACTTGTGAATCCATACCGCCAGTCCGCCACCATCTGGCGCAGTCAGGTTAGGTTTGTCTGGTAGAACAGTAGGACTGTTATGTCTAACCAACGTATGCACCCCAAATTGGGTGACGCCATCTCTATAGTCATGTGATCAAGATGGATGGATCTGTCCGGTATTTCATATTCCATAATTGGCTAACATTGGCTTCGAAAGTATTGAACAAATTGCCTCAAATCATGAACGCAGAGTGCAATTTACGCTAAGTTTTGCACGCACATTCCTACTAGGCAGGATGAATCAATCCCACCCTTTACACACAAAATGCCTCAAATCATGACTGTGAATGCCATCAAAGGCGTGAGAAGAAATAGCACCCTTTTCACAATGGCCTTTTATAGCACCACTAGGAGGCCACACTAACCTACCTGACCAGGTGTAGACCTGTGCTCCGAGGAGCACTTTTTCTACTTTAACTCTTTGCCCAAAAGAGAAGATCTACAAGATCACAGTAGATAGTGTTTTTCCCAGAATAGGGACGCTAGGGTTCATGTTGTTAAATTAGGGGGATCCTCTGTGTGTGTGTGTGTGTGTGTGTGTGTGTGTGTTCGCTCGCTCCCCCGACCTCTGTCTTGTCTTTCTGTATATGAGTGACAGACGTGCTTGTTGAGGATGTAATTGCTGTGATTTCCCAGACTTGTGCACCAATGTCACGCACCGAAAATAGCCAATCTACATGTTCACATACAGTACACTGAGTTTGTAGATCGGCAATTCTTTTTTCAATTTTGATTGCCGCTGTAATATTTTATGTCCTCACAAGTATAGTAATACATGTGTGTGTGTGTGCGCGCGCCCAGGCTGACAGTGGGAAGCTGCAATGTAATTGCTGACACTGTCCAGAGGATTGAATGTAATGAAGGTAGCTGCTTACAGTCGGCTTCATTAGTACAGCTGGGCCTGGGGCACTCCCCGTGTGTGTGTGTGTGTGTGTGTGTGTGTGTGTGTGTGTGTGTGTGTGTGTGTACTGTGTGTTTCTGAGAGTGAGAGAGAGTGAAATCCTACACCTTGGGAAATAACAGAAGTTGAGTGGTGCCACACACACACAAACACACACACACACACACACACACACACACACACACACACACACACTGCCACCCACTCATAAGCATGATGTGGAACATGTTGTTTATGACTTTAATCCATAAGAGATAGGAGTGTCTTTGATACATTTTCATCCTTCTCAATATAGGATAATGACATGTCTTGCAGTATGAACCCGGGTTGTAGTGCAATCAAGCAATCCTGCCCATTTGAAATCTGGAAGCATTACAATTTTACCTGTAAACGTAAAAATGTGCCCACACTTTTTTGCCAACTTAGAGATGTACAATTAACCACCTTCAATCTGGCGTCCCTGTTTTGAGCAATACATGGGAATGAATAAATAAATACAAAACAGCATTACAGCAGCAGATCTACAAACCTGTAGATCAGCTGTTTTCGCTATTTGTCATAGACAAAATATTTTACAGTTTAAGTTGTTATTGTTGTTTTACAAGACTGGTCTTGTGCGGTGAAATAGCTGCCGTTTGTCTTTTCCCAGTTGTGCTGCACTGAGGTGAATCCTAATCAACTCCACTGACACGGCAATGAAGCACCTTGCAAAGATTCTGTCATCGACCTTCGCTGTGCGTTGTTTCTCTTCCGCCGAGGCACCACAGCCGCGTATAGCATTAGCATAACGTTGCAATTGCATAGCGTGGCGGTGCATCGGTTTGGGCCGCTGCATTTAGTTCCACCCTTGCTTTTGTTTCCGCTGATTTCACGACAATTGTCCACACAATGTGCTAAAGCTGAAGCTGTGCTGATCGGGCTTTTGTTTTTCCTTTTCACAAGCGTGGCTGGCATGAAATGGGATTTGTGGGCAGGGAATGGGGGTTGGTCACGGGGAGGGCAGGCGGTAGACCAGTGGATGATGAGGCTGCCATTTTTGTACATATGGGGTGGGGGCAAAAACCTCCCTTCTCCTCCTCCTCTTCCCCTGAAAACTGCAGAGATACAATTTGGATTAACTTTCCACTTAGTGAAAAATGTGTCACACACAATGTGATCATGTTTCCAGCGCCAAAGATCGTCTTGACAGCTGTATCTCTGGAGACGTATTTGTTTGGAACCGGGGGTTAGGGTCGTGGATGTGCTGTTTGATATGCTAACCAGAAAATTAACACCCCCCCTCCCCCCCCCCCCCCCCGCCCCCTCCATTCCGCCACACTCGACAGTCTGACCCTCGCCTCTGATTGGAAAACTGCCATCGACTCTGCCAGCCTCACCTTGAACACGGCCGAACCTGAACTAGAGCTGGGAGATATGACTTCAAATCAATATCACCATTTATAACTTTTGCCTTGATTGCGATTAATGAACGATTAGTAAAAAAAAATGGTGCCACCATTGTACAATGAAGTACGACATATAATACAGGGCTTAAGTGTTACTTAACTATTTGATTTAGTTGATTATTTAAAAAAAGAATCTATTCACATTTGTTTTGTGTGGATTTGTTGATATACAAGAGATTTCACAAAATGATTAAAAAAAACACCTGCTTTTCGATATATAGATTAAACAATGAACAAGGTTAACCCATTAAACCGCATCATCGTCATTTTAGATTATAGTGCAGTGGTTCCCAAAGTGGGTTCCCTAGGGGTCATTGAGGGAGTTCCAGGGGGTCCCCAGGTAAACCAAATGGACCCTTATGGGTCTGTAACTCAGAGAGTGTACAACTGGTCGGTTATTTGCAACAAAAACATTGGGTTTGACTTTGAATTAGGGCTGATTAAAAATCTTAATTAATCACAGTTTAAAAATGAATCAACCATGATTAATCACCATTCGAACTATGTCAAAAATATCACTTGTTTTTCTGTATATGGTTGTGGCAATGGAAAGATAAATGACAGAAGGCGCATATACCGGTATGCATTTTCCATGCATATGTTTTGCTCTTGAACAAATCCAGTGTGGATAGGATGGTGTCTCATCCCGTTGTCGATGTGATTTGAGGTGCCGCCATGTCAATTGTGCTGCTTTTTATGGCAAAGAGTGACTTTTGTTTTTCCCCATCCGGATAGAGCTAGATAGTGCAGAGGATGGGATTATGGGTCAGGTCATCCAAGCATGGATTAATTGTGTTAAATTGTGTAATCTAATTAATTTCACAGTTTAACTCAATTAACTCTAGTTATTTTGACAGCCCTATAGTTTGAATATTTTTTTGGTTAATTGCCCAACAGCCCTACAACCTCCCACCCTCTCAGCCCCTCCTGGTCCCTCACTCCTCTCTCTCTCTTCTCTCCCTTTCCTTCCAAGTGAGAGATCACAGCGGAGCGGGAAGCACATTATGAAGACCAATCAATAGCTGATCTGATTAGGGCCTCGACGAATGCATTTCACTACAAGCCCTAAAAGCCGATGCATACGGGAGGCCTTTTCTGCTAATGCCGTCCCGATGCCCATCCATTTCAGGGGGGGGGGTCCTCCGTGCGGGGCCCTCCCGCCGTCGGTCATATCGAATGAAGTGAAATGAATGAGCTGCGAGCGTCACTCCTTCAATTCCCTGCCTGGATTCTCCCCTCAGCCACTCTGAGGAGATTCACTGCTGGGTTGTGTATTTGTGTCCTCGTATAGCGCTGGTGGTCTCTCCGAGCTTCTGGTGCAGCCCTGGGTTTCCCTGCATCAGCAGCGCAGGAGGGGGGGGGGAGGGGGAGGAGGAAAGGGGAGAGCTGAAGGGATGTGTGTGTGTGTGTGTGTGTGTGTGTGTGTGTGTGTGTGTGTGTGTGTGTGTGTGTGTGTGTGTGTGTGTGTGTGTGTGTGTGTGTGTGTGTGTGTGTGTGTGTGTGTGTGTGTGTGTGTGTGTGTGTGTGTGTGTGTGTGTGTGTGTGTGTGTGTGACGTGTGTGTGTGTGTGTGTGTGTGTGGGGGGGGGGCATTGCTTCTTACAGGCGAAGGATCAAAAATGTGCAGCTGTATTGATGTCGGTGTAAGCACATTTCTATTGAAATCAATAGCATTGCGCATAACGAGTGCTTCAGCTTCTAACAAGAGAATTGTACCTGGCCTTGCTAATGGAGTAGAGGTACAGTACTACAGTACACAACGTGGACCGCCCTCCTCCCCCACCATGCTAAGTAGCATGAGCACGCTACACAGTACACAACAATCTTCTGGCTGCTGGCATCTTTTGCCCACACATTCGTAAATCAATATTTGTGTTTGTCAGGAACTTAACTGTATAATACTGGAAGACGACCTCGGAACTCACTAATAAGGGAAATAACCACCAATTTGTGTGTCTTTTTGAGGGGCACTATAGGCGCTTGCTCCTCCTATGCCCATCTTTGAGGGTTTGTGAAAAACACAAACATTGTGTAAACACAAACATTGAGGACAAAAGTGTGTACTCTATGTGCTTGTGGTGGGTTGGTCTAGTGAAAGGGTGCTGGCCCGAATGAGATGATGTATGATGATAAGAGCGCTCCTCACTTAAACACACCAGTGTGAAGTGAGTGGTGAGTGGTGTGGGGGTTCCCGGGGGGGGGGGGGGGGGCGGGGGGGGCTGCCCGGTTCCGTCGAGCCACCCCGGGTCCTAAACGGTTGAGAAATGACAGAGTTACCGTGTGCCGGTCCCTCTACTGTACCCTCTACTGTACTGTACTGTACTGTACTGGCACACCCGAAATCATCATATATACAGTTAATATGTGCGTGTGTTTGTGTGTTTGTTAAGTTGCACACAGTTGGTGAAAAACAACCATGCTGTTTTCGTGTTCATACCCACCCAGCCAGCCAGCCAGCCACCCACACACATAACTCCATAAGGGAGTGGTTGCACCACTCAAAAATAAATTAAACTGATTTTGAAAAGAAAGAAATATAAATTAAACATCTCTTTCTACAATACTAGTACATGTAGATTTAACATCTGGGTTAAGGCAAAGATTAGTCTAATTAAACAACGTTATACGGTATACTGGAACGTTTTGCTAACTTATCCAAAAAGTGACAAGATGACCCAATGCAAGCCGACAAGACATGTCCGATGCAGGACAAAAGGCCCCGCCCCCAGTTGAAACAGCCCCCAGTCCCAAAGACCTCAGTGGTCATTGAGTATCCTGCTAGCATCACTAAGGACAGACAATTGAGGCATGCACGGAAAGGCAAAAAAAAAGTTTGCGAGTCTTAATGTCTCGCGTATGCTATGGAGTCTGTAACTACACCTAAATCCGAGTAAGGAAGCTGCCATTTCCGTTCACGAAAATATATTTTAAAATATCTTTAGAGCTTATTGTTTAATTTCCATATCTGCTAAGCAGCAAGCTATATATGCTTAGATGATTTTGATTTTATATTAGGATGAATTTGCGCGACTGTGAAGACGAAACGGAAGTGGGGAGGAGGCTCCACTTCCGCTTTATATTTTACTATGATAGAACTTCCGTTGCTCCAGACTGTATGATGGAAGCATTTGGAAATTGCGAGAGGCAACAGTCTGGCAACGCAAGACTACTGTTCTGTGACCGCATAACCTGACACCGCCAGATGGTGGCAGTATTGAGTTCACAATACTGCCACCATCTGGCAGAGTCAGGTTAGTGACTGCATGCAATCCACTCAAATGTAATGCCATTTCTGTAAATCATACAGTGGATGATGGTGATGATGATTAATATTATTATTATAAGCTTGCTCTACTATGTCATTTCTGAGGAAAACTATGCCTGGATAAATAGCTGCGCTCATGCATAGCATATACATGTTACACAGTAATATGCCCAGAGATATGCACACACTTACACATTAAGGATGTGTGTGGAAACAGATGTTGGAAATGCCAGGGTGCAATAACATGCCGTGGGCCCTTCAACAGTGAAATGTCATGTGCTGCATGGAGAAAGTGCCACGGTACCTGCACGCACACACGCACGCACACTCACACATGCATACACGTTTGTATTAGTAGGCTATTTGTGAGGAGACATCTACATTCATTTTAGGACAGCATTGAAAATAGTCGGAAAATTGACGTGAGTTCGTAGATTGGCTATTTTTTGGTTTGTGCCAACAAGGGCGCGACGTAACGACACCACCCCCCCCCCTCCCTGCCGACGGAACGGGTGGGTGGCCGTGTGTCCCAAATGACCCTGGACCCCAAGGTGGTCTGCGTCACGGTATTTACAAATGACGTCCCTGCATTTAACCCCTAAACCTAACCTCTAAATGTGTAATTGTAACCCTAAGCCCAACCAGAATCCTAATGTGATCCTCCTAACTCCCCAAATCTGTTTAAACCATAGAACAGCCATTTCTCTTGTGAGAACAAGACTAATGGTGCTCATGATGTCAATTTCTACTGCTGTATGCTTGTCAAGACATTTGGCCCTCACAAGTCTAGTAATACGCACACACACACACACACACACACACACACACACACACACACACACACACACACACACACACACTCCTTCCCGGCCACATGATAATACCATGCAAGCCACACGCAGACGCATTCATCACGCTGTTGTCATTAGAAACAGGCCTCATTATACTTAGAGCCGGTGATTTGTGATTAATATTCATGAGGGGTGTGGCAGATCATCAAACCCCTCCAATCCATTGATCATCGAGAGAGAGAGAGAGAGAGAGAGAGAGAGAGAGAGAGAGAGAGAGAGAGAGAGATTATGGTCATGGTCATGAGGTTGGCAGGGAAATGGAAGCATGGGAAAGGTTGCGTTGGGGGTGGCGAAGCTGCCAAATCCAAGGTCCCTGTGTTTCGCTGCACTGTAAATTGTCTCTGCAACATTTTCACTCCGCGGATTCATTAGAAAGTGTCTTTTCAATATTCATGGCGGTGTTAATAAATCATCAATAAGAGAACTGTGGGTGGTGGTAGGGTGCTGCTGCAGTCTCAGGCGCTCTCGCTGGAGTTTGGTTGAAAAGAGGAGGTTCAGGTGGCCACTTAGCGGAGTGCATGCGGAGCGATTCCAGAGCGGGTCGAAATCGGTCAAAAAGGGGCCGATGCATTTGAGATGCTTGCAGAATGGAGACATTAGGATTTTTCATATTTTGCACAGGGGGAAGAGAGCTGCTTTTGAACAAACGTGCATTTCTCAGTGTGATTGTAAAGGTTAGGTGATGTTTTTGGTGAGTGTGTGTGTGTGTGTGTGTGTGTGTGTGTGTGTGTGTGTGTGTGTGTGTGTGTGTGTGTGTGTGTGTGTGTGTGTGTGTGTGTGTGTGTGTGTGTGTGTGTGTGTGTGTGTGTGTGTGTTTCGTGTTTTGTGAAGGTTTTTGGTGATGTCCGTTTATGGCATTGGATTTGGTATATGTTCATATGCTTGACCTGTCTGTCGGGAGGCAATATTTCATTAATCAATATCCCAAACATGTCAAGGACACCCAGAAGAGAAGAATCTGATTCTTTCAAAAATGTTCAACAATAGCAGATCAGATGTACAAACTTGCAGCGTGGCACGAAGAACCACTCTTCTAAACCAATGTTGTAAATGCTACGAGTTTTCTGCAAAACATAGATATACAGATATACTCTCCCAGTTTGAATATTGCATTTTTCACTTCCCTTTGGACAAGGGAATCTAATGAGGGAATCGATTGTTGTAAAAACGTGGAAGAACTATATATATTATAGGATGGTTGGTGTGTGGTGAGGGCGATGTCCTTTTTGTGTATGTGTGCGTGCATGCGTAATGTGTGTGCGTTCTTGTGTGTATGTGTACACTATGTGCTGGTGGTGGGTTGGTCTATAGTGAAAGGGTGCTGACTAAGTGCCCTGGCTTTGGGCCGCTGTTTCTCATGTTTTATGTATCCATATGGAGAGACTTGACAGGGGGGGGGGGGGGGGGGGGGCGTGCCTCTGAAGCTGGGGTGAGCACTGAGGGTCAGCACAATCCCTCTCTCTCTCCCCCCGTGGTCTCTCTCTCTCTCTCTCTCTCTCTCTCTCTCTCTCTCTCTCTCTCTCCCCGTGGTCTTTCTCTCTCTCTCTCTCTCTCTCTCTCTCTCTCTCTCTCCCCGTGGTCTTTTTCTCTCTCTCTCTCTCTCTCTCTCTCTCTCTCTCTCTCTCTCTCTCTCTCTCTCTCTCTCTCTCTCTCTCTCTCTATGCACACAGTGGAGTGCCCGGTTTTCATCCTATCAGTGGTGGGAAAAGTACTCAAATGTTTTACTTAGGCAAATATATAAATACTCCAATGTAGAAATACTCTGTTACAAGTCAAAACTTACTTGAGTAAAAGTACAAAAGTATTGGCGTCAAAATGTGCTAAAGTACCAAAAGCACTGTGAGCTTGTAGATCGGCTATTTTAAACAAATCAATGTAATGGAGTAAAAGTACAATATTTGCCTCTGAGATGTAGTAGAGTATAAGTAAAAGTAGTGGCAATTGGAAATACTCAAGTAAAGTAAAAAATACCAAAAGATTGTACTTAGTTACTTTCCACCAGTGCCTGCTATAGGGTCCGGTAAGAGTCTACCGTTTGTGCCTGTCTGCCTGTGTAAAGCATTAAGCATTAAGTCGTTCCGTAATGTTTGACAGATTGACACTACATCGATAACTATACTCTCCGATCCCGCCTCTGCTCCACTCCTATTGGTTGGTGAAACTCTGTGACATTGATGAAAGTTTAAATTGTTTCAACAGGTCTGTGCTATTGGTGGCAAAAAGAGGCCATGTGTCCCTGCTCTGTGTCATCATGAACACTGAAAGTACTACACTATATATCATTACAATCCTCTTAATTCCACACCCACACAAAAGGACGAGGTTTTACTATTCTGTGTCTATCGGGTTGCAACTCGGACATCGCTGTGTCGGCTCAAGCAAACTTCGCAACGTTCCACGTGGAAACTCGCTGGCTTTAGCTCACTCGGTGGTGTGTGTCTCTCGTGGCTCAAGTTGGCTTGGGACGGTACGCCTCCGTCGCGGTCTGACATCACTTGGTGAAAGTATAGGGAGGAACAGAGTAAGACACTTCACGTTTGATCGCAGCTGGTAATGTCTATACTTCATTAGCGACACAAGAGGAGAGGGAATTGGGGTAATTTTGTTATTTTATTAGAATAAACTTGATGCTAAGGACGGGTATACTTAATATTGATATAAGAATGCTGCACTATCTTCCATTTTTGGAAGCGCTCCGGTTTCTAGGCGCGCTTGCTAGGGCCTCGCCTGCACTGGAGTTGCGCACGCAACTCCAATTAGCTTCTGTATTAGCCATGCTCTTCCCTCTGAAACTACGGCGCTGTCCATGGTGCTGATCAGATTGGTGATGTTCGGAAGTCATTTCAGATTTTCTGGTGATCGCAATTGGAATATTGACGTTTTATGGAGCAAGGATGGACCTCGCCTTTGCTCGCTAGCATTGGCGCTATTGCCATTAGCATCCAAGATGGCGACAAACCGGACGTGCATCATACTAAAACAAACTCTGATCGGTGGCACTCAAGCGCCACCACTTTTGTCCACCAGGTGGCACTCATTGTATTGAACTTTTACAACAAACTGAAAACCGCATGACCAAAACAGCAGACTTTCTCAACTTCTTGTGAAAATGGCAACGGTACTGAACATCCGTGCGGAAACACTGCAGTGACTGCACCGAACATTAGTTCCGCCCTTCTTTCTGTGGTGCTGCTTTGCGTCACGCTGATTTCGGCCAGTAGAGGGTGGCATGCTACGGCAGTATTTTCTGCCAGGGCACACCTTTCATAGCCAAAAGATCTCAGGATATACCCTAGATCAGAAGTTCCCAAACTGTGGTGCATGCACCCCTTGTGGTGCGCGAACGCCCTCTAGGGGGTGCGTGGCTAATGGTGGTTTTATGGTGTTATTTAACACAAGTGGCAAAATCCGGTAAACCACTGTTGTAAGGAGATGTATAGAGCAGCTGCGGAAGTATACAGCAGCTGCATGTCTGTCAGTGCAGTGACATTCTGTGATTATTTGCCATAACCATATTAACAAAAGTATCATTTTCAGCCAAATACAACTAGACTTAGCTCTGGGTGGGTACGTCAGCTAGGTCAGGAGGCAACAGGGGGTGCACGGCCAAAAAGGTTTGGGGACCGCTGCCCTAGATATACGCTGTATTTTTACACCGTCTATATATAAAATATAGCCTGCCCTATAATGTGTGTGTGTGTGTGTGTGTGTGTGTGTGTGTGTGTGTGTGTGTGTGTGTGTATGCGTGTACTGTATATCCTATACTAATTGACCCAATGTCGGCGGAGCCCGACATCTAGTAAAATACAACAAACAGACAAAATGTCTGTACTTCTGTTCTGTAAAGCCACTTTGGGTACCCAGAAAAGCGCTATATAAATCGTATATATTATTATTATTATTATTATTTACAACTCCAGTACTGGAACCAATGTATGTACCCATGCAGGTCCATCTGGTTCCATTTGTTTACCCATTAAAACCAGGAAAGTATCTGTGTCATTTGAGATTTTAGACTATTCAAAAATGTCACGAATCTTTGAACATTTTTGAAAAATCTTGAAAGTGTAAGAACTAGTGAGTTAGAAGGCATAGAAATGGCCTCAGGTCTTGAACACTGAGGTTTTGACTGTTACATTATCCATAGGAAATGATTGACAAGCCACAAGCCAGTTAGCCTGGCTAATAAGCCAGACCGAATCAGCCGTTGGCAAAGTCTGGCTTATTAGCCAGGCTACAAGCCAGTGTCCATGTGTTGTTTTTGCAGATCTCTGGTGGACAGAAGGCCTAAAGGCCTATTCATACTCCAGGGTGACCACCGAAAACCACAACATGACGTCACACTGCTGACACCCTGAACTCACTGTAGACTAAAAGCTGCAACTATCTCATCTTTTCCCAGCGATTTTTCAATTTGTTTCTTCAAATTAACGGAATAATCAAGAAGGCCTAATAATCAAATTATATTTAGTTATTATATATCCACTACCGACATGAAACATTCTCGGTGTGTAGACACACCATGAGACGGTACTGGGATAGATAAAAACATGAATCATCCCAGCTGTTAAGTGCAGAGATGGACCCTTGTCTGTCTATTTTGTGTGTGTGTGTGCGCAGAGAACAGATCTCTCTCTCTGCTGGGTGAGGGTGTGGGGGCTTGGCTCAGTTCAGAGGCTAGATATTTTTCTATCTATGTTTTTGGCATCGCGGCTATGCTGGAGTAGCTTTTGGATACAAGCAGCCGCACAGTTGAGCCGGGCTCTTTCTTCTGAGTGTGGGAAGCCTCAGTTATTAAGCCAATAGCGTAATTATTAGCTGCAGCATTAGCGTGGGCTGTGCAGAGTTTGGGGGGCGTGGTTCTCTGTGGCACGCTTCACAGAGAACCCTAGCAGGTGGAGTGTTGCACTCACATTATGTAACTCCACCCCAACTGGATCGGACTTCAAATAAGTGATAACCGTGATCTAGATTGACTACACGCGCACACACACACGCACGCACGCACACGCACGCGCGCACACACACACACACACACACACACACACACACACACACACACACACACACACACACACACACACACACACACACACACACACTGCCCCACTACCACCCCCCCGGATATAAATAGCATTTTCAAATCTTATCTAGAAACAGTGTTGTATAGAGGGGAGAGGCTTTGAAATGCAGCCCGACGATTAGGATCCCATTGTTCCACTCCACACCCCCTCCATTCTCCCAGCTGCTTACAGTAAGCCTGAGGATCTGCGTGTGTGCATGCGTGTTGTGCACGTGCGTGTGCAAATGCAGAAGTGTGTGTAGCTCTGCACATGTTGGCGCATCTGCAATTCTGCATCACAGTGTGATTGAGATAGTGGCTGATGGTGAGATAAGACTGTGTGTGTGCGTGTGCGTGTGCGCGTGTGTGTGTGTGTGTGTGTGTGTGTGTGTGTGTGTGTGTGTGTGTGTGTGTGTGTGTGTGTGTGTGTGTGTGTGTGTGCGTGTGCGTGTGCGTGCACAAGCTGCATCTGTGTGCACTTCTGGATGTGTCTTTGATGATGGATACTGTGCTCCTGCTGCTTACCTCCCCGCTCCTCTCAGAATTAACAAGGTTGCTAAGATACGCTGGTCTTATATTAGATTAGGTTATCTGCTGTTATTGCTGTTACTATATTTTACCCAGTACCGTGAAGCCTTTATTAATTTGGAAATGTATCCCGTCATGGAATTAAGTCGGTGGTATTTGTGCACCACTGCCTCTCCTCTCCCCTCCCCTCCCCTCCCCTCCCCTCCCCTCCCCTCCCCTCCCGCTGCTGTCGAGCAGAAAACTTTTATCTCCATAAGACAATAAATAAATAAAATGTACGTCATAATGTGCCGTTTACGTCATATTGTCTCTTTATTGTTAATGGCGTTTAATGTTTGTGTTGTGGCACCGTTTGTTTTACATCACCATTACATCACCCAATCAACATGAGTTAGACTTTAATATATTAGCGCCCCTCACTTCACACGGGTGTGATTTCTTTCTTACTAAATGAATAGTCTAACTTGATCATACTAACTACAGCGTCACACAAAAGCACCGAAAGTTTAGCAGAGCTGCAAGCTGGACAGTGACGTGTCCATCTGTAACCGTCATTTGATACCTGAAAAGTAACCGTTTTGGACATGCATGCATGAGGTTTCCACCTCCTGATGGACACAGTATATATAATTTTAACCCATTTTGACCTGAGATCAAATTCTAAAAATGTGTTCTACATCCTGACAGTTTTCTGAAAAAGCTATGTTTCTATGTCAGTCGTTCTTCGATTTTTCAAAAATAGCAGACCTACAAGCTCGTAGCGCGCCACTCGGTGGCGCGCTATGAGCTTGTAGATCTGCTATTTTTCAATAGCTAAAGCATAACATAATGCTAACACCAAAAAAAACAAAAAACAAACATAATGCTAACACCAAAAGGGGTTCCCGCCCCAAAATGGCTTCATTATATTTTTGAACAAAATAATTAGGGAGATGCTTTGAACTGTTTGGGTCAGCAGACATGACTGTTCTTACAGTATATATTACATACTGTACTGTATATGCCTTCATTACACAGTAAAATCCTCAGTGTTAATATGTCCATTTGTAACTCTCAGTAATAGTATACAAATCTAACCAAATGGACCCGAGTTATATTTCAGTTCTTTACACACCAGGGAGGCCTTAATTATCCGTGGTGAAAATGGACCTCGTTCTGAATAGAAATTGCGTCGCTTTGCATTCTGTGTAAATGTATTGGGTGAATTAATCGCATGGAAAAAATATTCTTTTGAGGGGCGCGTCCAGCTTTGAAGACAAAAGTGTGTAAACACAAACATTGAAGACAAAAGTGAGCACTCAAATTGTGATTGGCCAGAATGAGATGACGTATGATGATAAGAGCGCCCCTCACTTCACTTACTGTAAGCAAAAGTAGCGATACCACAATGTAGAAATACTCTGCAGTTCAATTTGACGTGTAAAAGTACAAAAGTATTGGCATCAAAATGTAAAGTACCAAAGTAAAAGCACTAAAGTTTTTACATTTTTTGTCTAACTTTCACAGATCGCCAAGCTCACAATTCATAAAGTAGGGTGATAATCTAAATCTAAATTGTACATTTTTCAAATAATTGTAGTAAAAAGTACAATATTTGCCTCTGAGATGTAGTGGTGTTGAAGTATAAAGTACCCCCCCCCCACAATAAATAAATAACTGTAGTCAAATACAACACTTAAATGTACAATTAAAAGATGTTACTTTCCAGCACTGAGCCCCACATACTGTAATATCCATAAAGAATGAAGACAGACAGGCGTCTGCTGGTCTCATTGGAAACCAGTGGGCTACAGTACAGTACAGTAATGATAGATAATGGCCGTCATAGTTGGCACGGTCACTGTCTAGCACTGCTGTATGATTTGTAGTGAGCCGATCAGCAAGTTGTGTCAAACTGCTGATCCGAAGCAAGGAGTGTGTGTGTGTGTGTGTGTGTGTGTGTGTGTGTGTGTGTGTGTGTGTGTGTGTGCACGTGCATGCGTGTGTGTGTGTGTGTGTGTGTGTGTGTCTGTGCGCAGGAATGTGTTTCTGATTGTGTATGAGTTCAGGTTTGTTGTGTGACATTTTGTGCACGAACTGTGTGCATGTGTACTATGCATGTACAGTAGCCTAAGCCTACTGTATATACGTGCAGACAATGGATGTGAGCTCTGCGTGCGTGCGTGCGTGCGTGCGTGCGTGCGTGCGTGCGTGCGCGCATGCGTGGGTGTTTGTACGGCTATGCCAGGAGGACATGCTATAAGGGAAACCCCATTAGTGTGGGATCCCAGGGAGATAATGAGCGCTGACTGCTTTATGTGCTGGAAATGATGGAGTGGGACATACTGTACGATAGTAGCACTCTATGAATCCCCTTACTGCTGGCAGACACACTGGCAGACACACAGGCAGGCAGGCAGGCAGGCAGGCAGGCAGGCAGGCAGACAGACAGACAGCACCTAGCCAGCTAGCCAATTTAGCTATCTGAATAACAGATTAGCAGGACACATAAGACATTTTGGAGACTGGGGGCTACTAGCCATTTGACTTTGTCAACACAGGAACCTTCCCAATGTTGCCATGTCATATATGTCCATATTATAAGCAACTTTGGGCTTATTTTTCTTTAATGTCTTGCTTATATTGCTTATATTATTGGTAGTATATTGGTAGTTGCAGGCTGAAGTTGTTTGGTGGCTAGCCCTGATGAAGACCGATATAGGTCGAAACATGTTGGTTCAATAAATTCTTCTCCTTTTTAACTATTTTGCGTGCCCGGATCTCCGCCTTTTTTCAATAGATGTCTTATCCCGATTGATCCAGGAGCACCTTTTTACTATTTATTTTTATTTTTGTATCTACCTGCACGTCTCTGTCGAGCACCTGGTTGTTTTCCTGCCTCTGTTTGGGGGCTTGTTTCTAAAATGTAGTTTGCTTATTTGGACTTCCTTCGTAATGTTGTATAAATCTGTTGTTCTCAAACATGTTCATGTCATTTGCCCGCAGACCCCGCCCTGAAGATGTTTTCTGCCAGGGACCCCCATACAAGATTTGTGTAAATGTGTCAAAGAAGCACATTCCAAATAGCTCATTCTTTCAAGATTTTGGGAAGATGGCTGAGCTCACAATGTGTCAGGATGTGATGTATTGTGAGCTTGTAAACCTCTCACAATAATTGTATCGCAGAGATTTAAATTTATCGTGAAATTGTGCTCCGTCATACATTAGGATGAATTAGCTTTTGTTGAGCTGCAAGTTCAGCACCACTTAAACCCTCAGAATGTGATCAAATGGACCTGTAAAGAGTGCATTTGCTATACGCTCTTACTTCACTCTACAGAAATCGATTCGACACAGCCACCTATCCACACCCATTTAAAGGGACACTTCACCCTTTTTGCAAAAAAAGGGGGCTTTATGTGTGTAGAGTATTAACACCATCGGGGCCCATTACGTAAATCACCGTCAAGTGCACGGTCATGTGCCCGAGACAGAGATTGATAATCTACGTCAAATTAGTGCTATGAAAACTGATCCATCGTCAACTAGCCTAGAGGCGCTTGCTGACGATGGGCACATTTTATTAATGGGTTAAATAGGCCCGGGCCCTCAAGGTGTCACCGGATTTCTCCTCTCACCCACTTGCATTAAGTTACTCACCCAGCACATGAGGCATTCTGGGATTGCTTATTATGGGCCAGACGTGAACGCGCTGGGCCGTTGACTATCATTGTGCGTGTTCATATGTATGAAACGTATAGCATTCACGTGTTAATGGCCCATACGTGAACGTGCGCAATGCATAATGCTGGCTCGAGCTGCAATACCAAATTCGGCCACTATGTCTTTTTCGCCTCAGGGTTTTATACTCTAATGTGTAATATGTTGTCTCAGCCCTCCCCCTATCCACAAGGAGGAGCAGTGCACCAAAGCATTATGGGAATTGTAGTCCAGGAAGGAAGTGAGCCCAGTGTCTGTGACATCATGGACACTGCTAAAATCTAACATATCTAAATACACAAATTACACACACAAAGACCCCAGGAAAGTGTTCTAAATCTTCTAAACGTCATTAACATACCGGTATATCTTTTTGCAAATAGGTTAAAGTGTCCCTTTAAGGAGAGTTGCGTCATCTCTGTTCACTTCATTGGTCCCGGCCAGGTCTTCTACACCAGGGTTTCTCAACCAGCGGTACGCAGACCGGTGCCGGCTGCGAGAAACCGGCCAGGTCTTGAAACTATCGAAACCTTGGTATCTTTATGCTATAGCCTCTCAGCGTGCGTTGATCAGCATCGTCGCTATAGTACAAGCTGTATTTTGTCACGATCACGCTATGATGAAACACTGAACAAGATTATTATTTCATGTCAACATTCAAGTACAACTATATCAGAAGATGTAACCAAGTAGTAACCCAGGTAAAGTAATGTCACTCTGTTTAAAGTTTAACAAAAGTTTTGCCACCTGCCCAAAGTCATAGAGTAGACCAGTGGTTCCCAACCACCCAGTGGGCAAGGACCCCCAAATTGACACTAATTCGCTCGCGGACCCCCATTTGAGAAGATATGCTAGGGACCCCCATAAGAGAAGATTTTTACGGCTCTAGCAGAGATTCTCAACCCGTTTTATTTCAAGGGCCCCCAGGTTTGACATGCATTAGTGCTACGGACTACGGACCCCCATGTAATGTCATTTCTATCTCTGGGACCCCAATGTATATTGTAAAATCAATGTTAATTTAACTCTGAGAGTGTACAAATGGAACCAAAGGGACCCGTTAGTGTCCATTTCGTTCCACACTAATTTAACTGGGGACTCCCTGGAACTCCATCAAGGACCTCTGGGGGTCAAATTGGGACACATCGGCTGCATAATTGCCGATACGATGTCATCAAAAGTAAAAACGAAATAAAAAAATGGCTGATACATGGACATAGGTTCCTCGGTTCCACTCTCCTCTGGGATCAACACATCACCTTCAGACAAGAGCAAGGGAGATAGAGAGAGGCAGAGAGAGAGAAGGGCATCTTCATCACTTCATCTACTTCTCCCAGCCTCCTGCAGCCTCTCCTTGTTTTCCCCTGTGTCGGGTGACATTCCTGTGTGCTTCCTATTCAGTTACACTCCATCAATTGACATTTGTTTTTCATCCCTTCCTTATCCCTTTTATTTACCCCCCTCCCCTGCACTTTACTGGCCTCTGTGGTCCCTTTCAAGTGTGTGTGTGTGTCTATGTCTGTGTGCGTGCGTGCGTCAGCGACATGCATGCATGTACCTCCGTATCCCATGTGAACATGGAGGAGGACATTCTCTCAGTTAGCACTCGGCCCTGTATAATGCCTCCAAAGCACTGGGCTGCTGCTTTCCTCCCACTCCTATATAGCCTGGGGACATCCAGGGATTACACGCACGCACGCACGCACGCAAGAACGCACGCACGCACAGACACAGACACACAGGTGGAAGCGAATATGAGCTGGTATATGAACCAATGGACCGGTAAATGGTCACCGAATATGCCAGTGAAAGTGGATGCAAAAACATAATAATGTTGATGGAGACACTGCAGTCCTCTTTAGCACAAGCAAATAGAGGCTGATGAGGACCTGCTGTATACAGACCGCCAGGTGCTGGTCAATTTAGCCTGTTCTGGAGAGGCACACTTTAAAATCTCTAAGAGTTTATTTCGTGAGAGGCTGCCATGTTCAGAGGTCAGATGGGGTGCATGGCCACATGCATTTTCGAAGCATGTTTATTTGAACGATTGTATTTTGCCTTGGATCGATCGTGCCGACGCCTAATATATACTTTTCAGTTAAGGTCTTAAATAAAAAAAGTTAAACAAAATGCCATATCATATTATTTTTTACATTAAAGGGATAGTTCACTTTTTTCTATCTATTACTCACCGCATGGAGACCTGAATTAATTTATGCTTTTATTTTTGTCGCATTCCTAAACCAATCATCTTTGTCTCTCTAATCTATCGTCTCTCTTGGGTGGAAAAAAAAGACAGCTCAGTCCAGGATCTCACCTCTCTCCTCCTCACCCACCTCCCTTCCCTCCTCTCTCCTTCCACTATCTATCATAAATATAAAATATAAATATTGGACCGGGAAAAATCGGTATCGGCAGATGCTCAAAATCAAATGATCGGACCGTGAGCAAAGATTATCAGGACATCCCTATAGTTGACACACAAGACACTGAACCCCTAATTGAAGAGCTTTCCAGGTGCTGTTCCACAGCGGCCCTGCACTGCTCCTACAGTAATAGTCAGGATGGGTTTAGTGTCACATAGCCACAGACGATCAGAGGTCTCTGCCTGCTGATGTGTCTGGGGACCTTTAAATCCAATCTGTACTCCATGGGCTGCAGAACTGCAGCGAGAACGGCCGCTAACAAACTTATACGCCCACTGCTTCGAAAACAAATCAGATCATCTTCCCGATATTAAGAACCGCCCCTAAAGTATTTGCATTGGTTCTGCAATGCAGTTCTTTTTATTTTTTATTTTTAGTTTCCAACCAGTTTTAGGCCATTCATTGCATTTCAAATGTCCCCAGACGTGACGGTGTAGGCAGAGGGATCTCTGATCTTTCAGATATGTGACGCGGACAACAGACTTTTGCTTGCATGGACTTGACGTTTTTGGCTTTTAACGAGCGACTCTCTAGCATGCTTGGTGCATTTCAGGGAGAGGAGATTATGCAGTGTAGCATGAAAACCACTGATCTACACACGGACCTTTACAGGTCTGCAACTCTGAGAGAGGGTACAAAGTGCCACGAATGGGACACAGCGTGCCACGAATGGGACAAGTTGTGAGCTTGTAGATCTGCTATTTACGGCATGCAATATGCCAAGGGTAAATCAGGCTTTAGTTAGAGGGTTCCATCCCCTTTATAGCTGGCCATTCACCTGCATGGGGAGAGATGGGAATCCTCCCCTATTTAGCTGGCCATTCAACTGCATGGGAATCCTCCCCTCTTTTCTCTCCTCCTCCATGATCTCAGTTTTTGCCCCCCCCCCCTCTTTTCTCTCTTCTCTCCCTGTCTCTCTCCTTCTCCCCCCCCCCCCCCCCCTCTCTCTCTCTCTCTCTCTCTCTCTCTCCGTCTTCAGCTCCTGCACAGGATCACATTAATATTCCTTTGAAGCCTGTTTCAACTGCAGCCAGATCTCTCTCTCTCTCTCTCTCTCTCTCTCTTTCCCCCCATACACTCTTCTTGCGAGTCCTCTCTCTCTCTCTCTCTTTCCCCCCATACACTCTTCTTGCGAGTCCTCTCTCTTTCTCTCTCTCTTTCCCCCATACACTCTTCTTGCGAGTCCTCTCTCTCTCTTCTTATTCTTCTCTTGCTCCTTTTTTCTTCACCCCTTTCTTTCCCTTCTCCTATTGTTTGCTCTCCTCCTCTAGAAGGGAAGGCTTTCTCCCTCCAGTTAGGTGGTGGGGGGGGGGGATTTTTATTACCTTTTGTCAGGATTTCCCCCACTTGCACAATGCACACGCACGCACACTCGTACGTGCACACACACACACACACACACACACACACACACACACACACACACACACACACACACACACACACACACACACACACACACACACACACACACACACGCACACACGCACACACACAGGGGTGGTGGGTGCCTTTGACAGAGCGTGTTGATTGGTTCAGAACCGTTGCTGCCTGTTGTAGGAGAGAGTGGAACGGCTATTTTTAGATCAAGGGGTAGCTGAGAGAGAAAGACTGAGGAGGCTTCTCTCTCTGTGTGTGTGCGCGTGCAAGTGTGTGCGTGTGTGTGTGTGTGTGTGCGTTTGTGAGATTGTAAGAAATACTGCAGTCTTGAAGGAAGTTCCCTCTCCCAACACATGCGCACACACACACGCACGCGCGCGCTCGCACACACACACACACACACACGCCAACACGCACACTTATGCAGCATTGCCTGTCTTGAGCCGGGGTAGTGTACACTCCACGTGCCTGCTAGCCTTTCCCCCTGCCTTGTACATCTCTCTCTCTCTCTCTCTCTCTCTCTCTCTCTCTCTCTCGCTCTCTCTCTGTGTCTCTCTGCCCCCCACCCCTCTCTCTCTCAGCTGGCTCGGTGTGCAAATGTCAGCACTCTCCCATTTATTTGCCAGAGCCTGGAGCAATGGCCTGCATTCCCTGTTTACCTCTGTTTCCACCACAGCACAACACCACTGGCAGTCCTGTTCTGTTCTCTGAACCTCCATCTTTCCTGTTCTCTCTGTGCTTTTCACCTCCGTCGTTGCTCCTCTCATCATCATCACTCTGATCATCCTTCCTCCTGTCTTCCATAATCACTGGGACAGTGCAGGTTCCCAAACTATTTCATGCCAAGGACCCCCAAATTGACACTAATTTCCCCGCGGACCCCCATTTGAAAACATATGCCAAGGACCCCCATAAGAGAAGATTTGTACGTATCTAGCAGTGATTCTCAACCCGTTTAATTTCAAGGACATTGAAAAAATGTCAAGTGGTATTTCTTAGTGAGAATATGTGTGCACAGTTTCACCGAAATCGGACACGCCGGATTTGCGCCATTTTGTACAAAACAGGCAACTGTAGGTCTATACTATCAATGTTTTGGGCCTGGGCCGCGGCTGAGCGGTCCAGGCAAGGCACCTAAGGCGGTAATCCATCCTGACGGCGTGCCGCAGGTTCGAGTCCCGAGCCTGCCGGCCTTTGCCGCAAAAACCCCCATAAACAATATCGTACAGAAACAGTTGAAAACGGGGAAAATATATAGAGTTGGAGGGGGTACAGCAGAGCTACGTATGTCACATTGCGTCGTTACAATATACTGTTATATAGAGCGTATAAAGCTTTTTGAAACGAATAGTCTCGTCTCTCTCCCCCTCTTCTCTCTCTCTTTCTACCTGTCACCACAGGCATCTCTGATCACAACGATGACTCATGTGGTTCACACCTGCACACTCGGCAGGCGAGGCCCCACAGTGGCTGAAGGAGGGTGACACTATAGCATGGGGTGGTGGGTGGTGTGTGTGTGTGTGTGTGTGTGTGTGTGTGTGTGTGTGTGTGTGTGTGTGTGTGTGTGTGTGTGTGTGTGTGTGTGTGTGTGTGTGTGTGTGTGTGTGTGTGTGTGTGTGTGTGTGTGGGTGGGTCTTAATAACTTGTTTGTGGATGTAAAAGAGGCTTGCATCAAAGCGAGAGAGATAGTCTGGGAAAATAGTCACGCTTGCTCTTTCAACAAAAAAAAAATGCATAAATAACATTCAAGGTCACGGATGTAGAATTCATTTGTGATGAAGAGGAGTACATAAAAGAAAACGTGTTGTTTGGAAACCCTTGGTCTACATAAAATGGTTTAGTGTGTCATTGATTTATTCCAAGTGCCTATTTTTAAACGGATACTGTATATGTAGTTCTTGCATCCCTTTTATGTCTGGTAGCTTATAACTTACCGGTAAGTGTGCTTAATATATCAAACCCTTTTCTCTCTCTCTCTCTCTCTCTCTCTCTCTCTCTCTCTCTGCAGTGAGTGACAGCTGTTTTCGGAACCTTGCAGAGGACCGCAGTGGCATCAACCTCAAAGACCTAGTCCATGACCCCTCCCTGTGAGTACTGTCACTGTGGCCGATACATAGAGAAATGATAGTGAAACAGTATAGATAACACTGCACCATAATCTATACCAGTGGTTTCCAAAGTGGGGAACCTATAGGGGGTCCTTGAGGGAGTTCCAGGGGGTCCCCAGCTAAATGATAGTTTGGAACCAAATGAACCCATATGAGTCTGTAACTCTGAGAGTGTAGTTAAATTAACATTGATTTTACAATATAAATTGGGGTTCCCCAGAGATAGAAATGCCTTTAAATGAGGGGTCGGTAGACTAATGCATGTCAAACTGGGGGTCGTTGAAATTAAACGGGTTGAGAATCACTGCTAGAGCCGGGGTCCGCAGGCTATAATCAGTGTCAATTTGGGGGTCCTTGACATGAAAAAGCTTGGGAACCACTGGACTATAGATAACACTGCACCATAATCTATATGCGCAAAGCTCTTGTGTCTTCTGAACAAACTCCTCTTTGACCGAATTTCGGACACAACAGACATGGACGTTATTGGACATGGAGTCTAATAACGGCGTGGCTTCCCTCCCTGGACCAGCTCCGATCTTTAGCTATTGATACTATAAGTTCACTATGTGTACATTTTGTGAATGAAGCCACACAAATCACGGCGTTGAGTGGTGAAGCTATAGCCACACCATACAGGACTAATCCGGATGGCATCCTGCCCGCATTGACACACTGGCTGCTTGTGGGCACGTCCCGGGCTTGATTTGCTGGGGGTGTGTGTGTGTGTGGGGGGGGGGATTTCTTGCCTCTGCTTTCGATACCCACCTCCCCACTCATTCGTCTATATTGCCGGTGCTGGGATTATGTTTTATTCCTGCCTCTGGTCAGACTTTTCGGGAAATGTAGACAATGTCAGATGTGTTTGATTTATCGTTATTCTCGGGCAGAAACTCAATCTTATCTTATCATATTCTCCTTTTTTGTGTTATTTTTTTACCCCCCGTAAATTAACGGCCCGTTTCTGAATTCGAAGCCTCAAAAGTAACAGTTTTGGACATAATGACGTTTCCGCCTTGACAATTTAACCATTGTATTTAAAGATGTATGTAAAGGAGTAGTTCACCCAAACAATGATTTATTGTCTCCACCAGGCCGAAGGCATGGGGAGAGAGTATATTTTGCACTCCGTCCGTGTGTGTGTGTGTGTGTGTGTGTGTGTGTGTGTGTGTGTGTGTGTGTGTGTGTGTGTGTGTGTGTGTGTGTGTGTGTGTGTGTGTGTGTGTGTGTGTGTGTGTGTGTGTGTGTGTGTGTGTGTGTCCGTCCGTCCGTCCGTCCGTCCGTCCGTCCGTGTACAGTTAATCTCCAGCACCGTTAACCCGGTCGATACCAAATTTTGCACACACACTCCCTGGATGCCAACGATGAACAATTTTCCAGAACGGGCTGCTATAGGCTTTTGTAAAACATTTTTTTTATATTACTCCTCCAGATTCTGTCCAAAAATCCCACAAATCATTACACAGTATCTCTACAGTCATGTGTTCAAGACGGATCTGTCCGATATTACATCCTAATTGGCTAACATCAAACATTAAACCATCAAAGTTTGCAGGATTGGCCTGTTTTGAACAAAAAGCCTCAAATCATGAACGCAGCGTGCAACTTTCCGAATTTCCGACTTTCCTACTAGGCTGAGGAATATATCCCACCCTTTTCGCGTTATAGCACCACCAACAGGTGGATTTTTCAAAACACATTTTTGGTTGTTCCAATAATGTGTTTTGCTAAAATGCCTCAAATCATCCAATTGCGTAAGAAGGCATAAGAAGAAATGGCACCCTTTTCACATTGGCTTATTATAGCGCCACCAAGAGGCCACAACCTGAGCTGGCCTGGTGGAGACCTGTGCCAATCAATTGCACACCCCATATGAAGCCATGGATTCAAGGAGATTTTAGTTTTAGTTTTGGTCGCATTCAATCCCCAGTGGTGGAATGCAACTAAGTAACTATTTACTTAAGTACAATTTTGAGGTATTTGTACTTTACTTAATTATTTCCAATTTCCGATACTTTCACTTCTACTCCACTACATCTCAGAGGCAAATATCATACTTTTACTCCACTGCAATTATTTGAAAACTTTCGTAGTTAGTTTGGAAATTAAAATTTTAATTAGACCACTTTTAATTAGACCCTATATATACCGGTACATTTCGGCCATTTGAATGCGACTCATTGTGAGCTTATAGATCTGCTATTTTCAAAAGGTTTTGTACACATTTGAACTTGTGAAATGGGACATTCTGCAATATGAGTACTTTTACTTACTTTTTCACTTTAAGTACATTTTGATGCCGATACTTTTGAACTTTTACTTGAGTACATTTTGAATATGGGACTTCCGGGAATACATTGCAGTATTGATACTTTTATTTAAGTACAACATTTGAGTACTTTTCCCACCACTGTCTAAGCCAGGGGTTCTCAACGTTTTTGGCTGGGGACCCCCGGAAATGCTTTGGCCATTTCGCTACATCTACAGTACTAGCTCACAAGCTGTTTGTCAAAGAAGTGTGGACTTAACTGGTTATGAAAATTAATGTCTGCATGGTCTCCACAGCGTCACAGTCATCCTCCATATTATTGTCATTGATTTCCCGGTCACGGTGTCACAGCACGGCACCGGTCAATACTGGGTGGCGCCGTGCCGTGGCTGTCACTGTACCCGTCCATGCCAGTCATGTCCTTTTAAGGGTGATTTGGACTTGGATGCGTGCCAGCGCTGTCCACCGAAAAAAGCAGGTCTTTAAATTTAGACCTGCGGCCGATGCTACAAATGTATCCTGACAGTTTTCTGAAAAACCTATGTTTCTATGTCAGTGGTTATCAAACATTTTCATGTCAAGGACCCCGAAAAATATCTGTACTTGGCCGCAGATCCCCCCCCCCCCCCATCTGAAAAGATGTTGTTCCAGGGATATATATATTCAAAGATTTGCCCCACATTTTCACGATAAAAAAAAAATAGCAGATCTACAAGAGTGCCGCGCTATGAGCTTGTAGATCTGGTATTTTTCAATAGCTAAAGTATAACATAATGCTTAAAACACCAAAAGGGGTCCCCGTCCAGAATGGGTTAAGCTCACAATCCTCGTGAGCTTTTAGATCTGCTATTTCCAATGTGTGACACGTTGTCACACATTGGAAAACAAAAAATTAAGACACCTCTGACCTCTGATCAGGACAGATAACCATATATAACACCTTTTTAAACAATGTTACAAAGTGCTTAATAATTTCAAATCAAACAATGGATCATAATCATCAACAACAATTTCAGCAATAAAAACAGTATCGGTGCGAATAAAAACACACAAACAAGTTCTGTTGTAAGGTCAAAAAAGTCAAAAAATGGGAACTATAGCAAACCTGTTCCAGAGTCCTGGGGCCCTGGCTGCAAAGACCCCGACCTGCAAAGTATACATCATGGCATTACATGAGGTGTGTGTGTGTGTGGGGGGGGGGGGGGGGGGGAGGAAGAAGAGGGAGAGGATGCTTGTGCCAAGTCATGTATGTCACGCTGTCCTGACACACGGTTCCTGACACCACTGCTAAGTGAGTGTTAAGCGACCTGTCTAATGCTTATTAGTGTTTGCACACTGTGTGTGTGTGTGTGTTACGTTCTTAGCTTACGTATACAGTATGATTCATGATGACTATCTTTATGTACATGATGTATTTCCATGTTTTTTGTTCTTGCTTACTGCAAGTCGCTCTGCTAAATGCCTAAATTGTAGCATAATTATAGACATCAGCAAGTGATACAATGCTAGTGTGCTACCGTATCATTTGGTCAGTGGCCAGACAAAGCTCTCCTCAGAGGCCGGCGTTTGTAATTGTACATGTAACTTAAAACAGCGATTGTGCCCGAACGATTCTGGAGTCTGTCTGTCGCTCCCAGGCGGGCCTGCGTGCGTAAAAAACATGTCACCAGCAAAAGTATAGTGGTCACACTAAGTACTTATCATTATAATCACTTTATCCATTTATACTATTATTAGTCCCCTGGGAGATGCTGAGGTGGAGCACTACACCTACCGTCAGCTCCCAGTACGACCGCACGACTTGCCGTACCCCAGCCGCGCTGCTCATATTCTGAGTTGGTGGTGCCCGGGATCGAACCCGTGACCTTGTGGTTCTGCAATAGATCTGCAATTTTTTTTAAATCTTTGAACAATACCGAAAATCTTATATAATAATATTCTGCTCTTCTGGTACAAAACTTTTCCAGAATGGGGTCATATACAGTTCCAACCGCACAAATGGGGGTGTTAGTGAATGCTCAGTGAAACCTAACCACCCCCCCCCCCCCCCCACACACACACACACACACACACACACACACACACACACACACACACACACACACACCCATCCAACCACCGTCAGCTTTGTTTATTTTTAAGCTAAAAACATATGCACTCGTGGCTCTTTTTACGTAACCACTTTGCACGAAAGCGTCTACAATATGTTGTGAACAGGGTTCCGCTCTCTACATCAGAGCGGAACAGATGGACAGGCACACTGTGTGTGTGTGTGTGCACGTGCGTGGCTGCGTGCGTGCGTGCGTGGCTGCGTGCATGCGCGAGCGTGCACATGTGCTCAGTTGTGCTCCGGTGAAGGCGGCTGATTAAGAGACAGGCCTTGTATTGACCTCGATGCCCTCGGCCCCTTGTGTGACATTAATTCCACGCCTCTCTCCTCGTGTCACTTCCTCCATCACGTTGACCAGCTGGGACACTGTGTCCTCAATGTGCCACCGTCACTGACAGAGAGACATAGAGAGACGGAGAGAGAGAGAGAGAGAGAGAGCAAGACAAAACACACAAACTTCAATCACAGCAATATAGACACATGTTTGCTCAATGACACACAATCAGTCTGTGCAATCTGACATATGGGAACATCATGGGGGGTGGCCGGGGGGGGGGGGGGGGGGGGGCGTCAGAGATAGAAAAATGACAAGTAGTAGAGAGGAGGAGAGAGAGGGGGGGATGGGGTGGTGCATGGGTGGGAGGTGACAGAATGTGGTCGGGAGAATGATACCGACACTCAAGGACACTCACAGGAGGCAGAGGTGTGTGTGTGTGTGTGTGTGTGTGTGTGTGTGTGTGTGTGTGTGTGTGTGTGTGTGTGTGTGTGTGTGTGTGTGTGTGTGTGTGTGTGTGTGTGTGTGTGTGTGTGTGTGTGTGTGTGTGTGTGTGTGTGCGCGCGTGCGCACGTGTCTGTGGGAGACACTGTTTGTGCGTGTTTGCAAGGTTGCAATGTTATGTATTAGTGTATACAGTGTGTGTATAGCTGTTCTGTACAGTACTACTGTATGTGTATACATACTTACATCCTGAAATTTGATTGAGCCAACGGCGTGTCGCCACCCCACAGTCTTTTGATCATTTTACTAATTGTGGTGGCCAAACATATAGCTTCCAGTCAATCACACGGGTTTACGTCACAGTGTGGGAGGTCGGGGAAGCAGAATATATTATATTTCTACATTTTTGTATAATCATTTTGAATTTATTAACGCAAATCTTCTCTTCTGTGGGTTTGAGAACTACTGAGTTTAGTAGTAATTAAGGCCTACTACGGTAGACATCTCCACAGCCAGACTGTCTGACAGCTAGGTCTTGTCGCTGACATTGGACAAAATAGTTTAAAACAAAAATAATATTTGGCAGTCTTTAGTCACCCTTCTATGATTGTCAGATCGATTTGACCTCGAGTGTCGGCACATGAACCTTTTGAGTCGACAGCTGTTCTGAAGTAGCTTTTAACATGCATTATAATTTAACCCCTTTTGGTGTTAGCATTATGTTATGCTTTAGCTATTGAAAAATCGAAGAACGACTGACATAGAAACATAGTTTTTTCAGAAAACTGTCAGGATGCAGAAGACATTTTTAGAATCTGATCTCAGGTCTACCATAAACGTGTAGCAATGCACACACAGTAAAATCCTCAGCGGTCATGTATCCATTTTCAACTCTTGTGTGTGTGTACGGATGTAACAGAAATGTGTACCGTCTGCGATAAACGAACACTCAGGGATATACAGTGTAAAGGAACACTCAGGGATATACAGTGTGCTTCCAGGCTCTTCAACCGCGGTGCCGCTTCAATGTGGTGCCCCTTATACGTGGCTGAAATATCTGGAGTGGATATTTAATGTAGCCTGGATGGATTATGAAGAGTCAGAGATAAAGGAGAAAGGGATAGTCTATCGGCGATGTCAGATCTGGACCACGATGACATTTATTGTGGCGATAAATGGAATGCTTGTATGGTTGGGAGTGTTCATCCTCAGAATATGTTATGGTGTTTCTGTACACGTGTGTGTGTGTGTGTGTGTGTGTGTGTGTGTGTGTGTGTGTGTGCAGCTGTGTGTGTGTATGTGCTGGTATATAGTAAGTGTAAGTGTGCGTGTGCACGTGCGCAGATTTCTGGTGCATACTCCTAGTGAAAGCATGGGAATGGAGCCGCTCGCTGTGCAGAGCTCTCAGCACAGTGGGGGTTCAGGAGGTGAGCTCCTCTCCTCCCCTCTGCTTTTGACCTCTTCTCTTCTCTTCTCTTCTCTTCTCTTCTCTTCTCTTCTCTTCTCTTCTCTTCTCTTCTCTTCCCGATGGTTCTGGTGACTGATATTGCCGTCCTAATGCATGAGGGGGCTGTGTTTTCTCAATAATAATGGTTTTAATTTATTTTATATATTTTTGGTGGAAAATGAATAATAATAATAATTAACTATGGAATCGTACATTTCCCGTCAGTGGAAGTTGGTTGGTCGGTCGGTCGGTCGGTCGGTCGGTCGGTCGGTCGGTCGGTCGGTCGGTTGGTTGGTCGGTCGGTTGGTTGGTTGGTTGGTCGGTTGTTTGGTTGGTTGGTCGGTTGTTTGGTTGGTTGGTCGGTCGGTTGGTTGGTTGGTCGGTCGGTCGGTTGGTTGGTCGGGGTGAGAGAGAACGTGACATCACATGGCATCATGGGTGCGGTAGAGTGGCCGGATGGTAATCGCAAGCTTGCTAGTTGGAACCCGGGCTCCCCCAGAGTCAGTGTCGAAGTGTCCTTGAGCAAGACACTGAACCCCAAATTGCTCCTGATGTGCTGGTTGGTGCCTTGCATGGTTTCCGCCGGCATCGGTGTATGAATGGGTGAATGTAATGCACAATCTACCTAAAGCGCCTTGGATAAAAGGCTATATAAATGCACCATTTACCATTTATAATCAGTGATGGAGCACGTGACATCACGTGACATCACCAGGGATGGAAATACCTGATGTTCAATATTAAGCCCATATATGGAGATCCCTGATGTTCAATATTAAGCCCATATAATGGAGATCCCTGATGTTATCAATATTGGCCAGCAACTTTACATCTGACATCAAACCTCAACCCCATAGATCTCCATATATGGAGCTGACCTGTTCTGACATTCCATATGTTGATCCTTCCCCATCCGTCCTTTCCTCTTCGATGTCTCCCTTTGGACTGATACCTGTCCATTCAAACTCTAGGGCCTGCCCCAAAGTTATTATAGTCAGACATGCAAAAATGTATTTTTATTATGGCACCTGTGTGTTTTATGCAACACATAATGGGGGGGTGAGGGGGTCTGTGGTGAGCCAGGGGTGGGGGTGGAGCCCTCTGCTCGGAGCATTTTTTCTGACGGACTAATGAACCGTAATGTATGTTATACTGCTTGCATCTGCCATATGCATCATGATCTGCATGCGCCGCGCCGCCGGCCGCTCCACGGAAAAAACCTTCTGTTGGTGTGGACGTGGGAGTCGGGACAGACGGACAACTCTCGTAGATGTATTTATCGATTCTGACATTTTCAATCTACGAGAGTTGAAAGACTTTTAGCCTTGGGTGCGTCGAGCGAAACCACCTGCCTCACAGTAACACTGAACAATGTACAAAACCTAAGGTTTTTCAGAAAACTTAGGTCAGGATTTAGAAGGCGTTTTTAGAATCTGCCTCAGTCCAAAATCGGCTAGAATCTGCCTCAGTCCAAAATCGGCTAAACCAGATTACTTTGTTCATACTTATAGGAAATAGCTGACCTACAAGCTCACAACGCGTTGCAGACGCGATGCGCCGTGAGCTTATAGGTCAGCTATTTTGGACGTACGACACCGTGGTGCAACGAAGCATAAATTAGACTTCAGGAGGAAGTGACCCTCGGAGCCTTGGACAGACAACTGTACAGGATGCACTCTACACTGCATGCTTCTGGGACTACAAATGGCTCTACACTCTGTGTGTGTGTGTGTGTGTGTGTGTGTGTGTGTGTGTGTGTGTGTGTGTGTGTGTGTGTGTGTGTGTGTGTGTGTGTGTGTGTGTGTGTGTGTGCGTGTGCGTGTGCGTGTGCAGAAAGAGATGGATGAAGTGGCCTGTACAAAGAGCTTGTATTATTAATGACATCAGTGCCTCATCATGGCAGTGTCCTGCAGCCACTGAGACGTGAGTGCATCTGGCTCACAGGTGTGTGTGTGCCTCTGTGATGGCTCCCAGTCGTACATGCGCACGCCTGCACGCACGCACGTATGCATGCATTTCAATTTCTTTATTTGAGTCCACATTTATTTTCAAAGCACACACACACACACACACACACACACGTGCGTGCGCACTCACACACACAGACTGACGTTACCCCTCTCCCTGTTCTTGTTCGGTTCTGACTGCATTGGTACTGAAAGTGGCGTCCTGGATTGGGGGGGGGGGGTCCCCTTTATCCACTTATATGTTGCCTATAAAAATCGCTCACATATTGGCTATTAAAAATAGCTCACATTCCGTCAACATAGCTCACATAATATGTGAGGTGTTGGTTATTAAAGAATATCTCGCAGCGTATCAATTCGTGCCGTGCTGCGAGCTTGTACATCTGCTATTTTTGAACAATTTTGCGAAATATCGAAAATGTTTGGAAATGTTTTGATCCCTTTTTTTTAAAGGGATACTAGGTTTGTGTGTGTGCAAACACACTCCCCACTCCCCTTATTGACAGACATCAAACAGGTCTTTTTATGATTTAATTGATTAGAGTACTAACGAGCACATAACAAGTTTGACACTTTTATGGCCCAATGAATCAACTCAGTGGACACCCCCTTTGAAGTTCAAAGGGATCAATTAAGAGCTCTGGACAAGGTCCCCTCTCCCCCAGCACAGAAAAACATTGGCCCTGTGTGTGTGTGTGTGTGTGTGTGTGTGTGTGTGTGTGTGTGTGTGTGTGTGTGTGTGTGTGTGTGTGTGTGTGTGTGTGTGTGTGTGTGTGTGTGTGTGTGTGTGTGTGTGTGTGTGTGTGTGTGTGTGTGTGTGTGTGTGTGTGTGTGTGTGTGTGTGTCACGGTGTGAGTCAAGTTGAGGATAGGACCCGAACGTGAGGCAGGGAAAGTCAAGTTCAGTGTTTTTATTGCAACCAAATAGGAGTCCAGGTACAGCAAGTAAAAAACACTAGAGGTAGTTGGAACAAAACTAGGAACACGAGGATGGCAAGGGGAAAACTATATATACTGGGAAAACTAGGGGATCAAACAAGCAAGGCATCAAGGCTACAAAAATACTCACAGGCAACAAAAGCAACGAACCAACAGAGAACTGAAAACACAAGGGTACATAAATAGACAAGGACTAACTAGACACAGGTGAAATACAACAGACAAATCAACACAGGGATTGGCTGGGAGAATAACAGGACACAGGTGGGGAACACTACACTAATCACAGGGTTAGACAAGGCAGGTAAACATGGGCAACACAGGAAACCAAGAGACACTAGAACTACAAAATAAACGGTAAAAGTACACAAAAGTAAAACCCAAAACAAGGAACATAGGGAAACACATCGATCAGGGTGACAGAACAGGTCACGGATCATGACTGTGTGTGTGTGTGTGTGTGTGTGTGTGTGTGTGTGTGTGTGTGTGTGTGTGTGTGTGTGTGTGTGTGTGTGGCTAAATGTTACCTAGTTTTCCTTTAACATCCTTAATTGTCACAACAAAGTTTGAGAAGCACTGTCCTACTGTATGTCTGTCTCTGTCTCTCTCTGTCTCTCTCCCCTCTCTCCGCTGCCTTGTCTTTTATTCATAGAAAGATTTGGCCCGCGTGTCCAGGCTTTCAGGCCAAACACAGCACTCTGCATCAGCCTCTCTCTCTCTTGCACACACACACACACACACACACACACACACACACACACACACACACACACACACACACACACACACACACATCCTCACATAGACTCAAAGCACTGACTGGACCATCCCAGAATACAGTTTTGAAGGGGGAGTCCAACCAGAGACATAACAGCTGTAGCTGTTACACAGTAGCCTATAGTATCTGTATCTTTACAATTCCACGCATACAACAGCTCAGAGCGGTTCAGATCCGAAGTCATGCACCGTGACGTCAAGCAAAACTGTGGCAAAACTAGCGCCAGTCCCCACTGGAGTTTCCTCTCCTCCTCCGTCACTGCATGGCTTCCCCTCCGCATTGTTTGTCCTCTATCTCCACGCCGCGCCTCATGGCCCAGTCAGAGCTTTTGACATTGATCTGTCCTCTGGCACCAACTGTGCCTCCTTTCACCACCTTCTAACTTGCTTGCATTCTTTAATTTCGGCAATGGTACCTCCACCCCCCAGCAACAACCCCCTCCCCCTATAGCATCGCGCCTACTCCCGTTTCTGAAAGCCTCCATTACACCCACCCCCTCTGTCTGTGCGTCTTATACTGCTATTTCTCTCCAGCCACGTTTACCGATTCCATGCCACCATTGACTCCAGCGCTGTGGTCGGCAGTGCCAACTGCCGACAGTTGGCAGTGCCAACAGAAAAGGGCCGCGAAGAAGACCCTGTGAATCGGCCCCCTGAACCGGAAGTGGTAATGTCTCTATATATGGATATGGATCACCTTCTCCAGTGTCCATGCTAACCGGAAGGTCGCGGTCATTTTTTATTTAGCTCCTAACATCGTCCCTCACCACCTCACCGGCAGACTGCTGGGCGAGCGCTGGCGCTTTGGCATGGGGAATGAATTCTGTACTGGCCATATATGAATTCACACACCAATAAAAATCACGCACACATAGATGTATACAGACATGCATGCATACACACAGTTGGAAACCACTGCTGTAGATGCACGCACGCACGCACGCACAGGCACACACCATCCATTATCCATTTGTCCACTCTCCATTTTTCCAGACAGACAGCAGATCCCTTTGTACAGAAACGGCATCCCCAACTGTGTGTTGAAAAAAGAGAAGAAAACCAACCACACACACACGCACACACGCACACACACACACACACACACACCCACAACGTATACAGCAGCTCGAGGCTTCAGACAGGAGTGGTTGCCTAGGTAACCGTGGGAAGGCAGAACCCTGGTTATTTGTGTTGAGCATATTTTCATTTGGGCTGAAACAGAGAGGCAGATTGTCACTGTCGGACACACACCTCGTATCTCCAGCTTTCAACTTTTTCATGTTTAGTTTTTTTCATAAATGAACGGTGAACGTCCTACTCCGTCATTACAACTACAGCTGGGGGCGTGTTCTCTCCTCCGCATCATCGGTGTCCATACCCGAGGCGGGGTTGGCGAAAGGGCCTTTCTGTGTGGAGTTTGCATGTTCTCCCTGTGTCCCCTAGGGTAGGTACCCTCACAAAAAACATGCAGTAATCCTGGTCTCTATTCTCTAAACTATATACCTCCCCCTGGGGCGCCTGATGGAGGGGAAAGGAACTGGTCGGAAATAACGTGTTCCTTCCACGCGCTACGTCCGGCCGGGGAAACTCTCCCCTGTCACTTGAAAATAATTCAAGCAGCTTGGACTCCTCATGCATAGAAGGAAGCATGAGCTCAGTCCACTGCCCCCCCAGGTTGGCAGAGGAAGTGTAGCGCCCAGGATTACATTAGATAATTGACACTGGGTGAAAAAAATGGGTTGCATAAAAATTATATATATATAAAAAAATAATTATGACTGCAGCAACAGCGTCACAGAAAAGTAGCGAAAGCATCCAACCTTCAAGCTTCCGTGTCTTGACTCTTGAGCTTTTAGATCTCTGCAATTTTTTAGCCTATTTATATTCCGTGCCGAATATAAGACGACTCTGATTATAAGACGACCCCCATTTTCCAAGACTCAGTGGAAAAAGAACATTGAACGTATTCTAGTCCCGATTATAATACGACGCGGTGCAACCACTCCCTTACGGAGCTATGTGTGTGTGTGGGTGGGTGGGTGGCTGGGTCTGAGCACGAAAACAGCATGGTTGTTTTCCACCACCTGTGCACACACACACACACACACACACACACACACACACACACACACACACACACACACACACACACACACACACACACACACACACACACACACACACACACACACACACACACACACACACACGCACGATGATTTCGGGTGTGCCAGTACATGCAGTACAGTAAACAGTACAGTGCAGTAGAGAGACCCCAACATGGTAGCTCTGTCATTTCTCAACCGTTTCGGTCACAGAGCAGCACGCCGGAAGCGGCCCGGCCCCCTGGGCGTGTTCCTGTGGGTCTGGAACTGTAGATCTGCAGCTTTAGCCGTTTTGCCTTTATTGATAGAACAAGTGAAGAGAGACAGGAAAGAGGGAGAGAGAGAAGGGGAGAGACACGCAGCAAAGGTCATCATGAACGGGACTCGAACACGCGACGCTCTGTCAGGCCACAGCCTATATGTGGCATGCGCCTGGACCACTCGGCCAGCGCGGGCACCCCAGCTGTTTTCAAAATAATTTGAGTCCGTTTTGGACATATGAGGTTCCCACCCCGACAGAGACTTAACGCAGTACTATAGAGACCGCGTTTCTGTGTGGGCGGCAAGAAAAGAATCACCTAATTTACAGGTCGCCTTGACATTCTCTGTCGCTCGACTAGAGAATGTCTCTGTGCCCTTTCGCCGAAGCAACATTTCATACAGTATAAAAGCTCTTTCGTGGTGTCTAATTCTCAAGTCAGTGTCTTGTAATTGTCTGAGGAGAAAATAGTAAGTGATAAGTTATAACTGTGTCTGTGCGTGCATGCGTGCGTGTGTGCGTGCGTGCGTGCGTGCGTGCGGCCAAAGTCACCCTGATAAATGGCAGCTATTCCAGTTATTGTCTGAGGCAGGGTATCATAGCATTAGGTGTTTAATGTGATGGGGAAACAAGATACAGTAGTCTCCTAAAAAATAATGCTCCTTTAAAAATATTAATAATAATAAAAAATTACAAAAGGCTGTAGTGGGGGTTACATAAGGAGTGTCTGTGCAAAGCCTTCACCTTCAGTCCAGGGTTGGTCTTTTCTGTGTGTGTGTGTGTGTGGGGGGGGGGGGGGGGGGTAATACCTGGCTTGGCCACAGGAGGACAGCATGGCTCACTGTTGAAGCAGCACTGTGTCCTTGTGAGAAGGCCATCCTGAGGAAATCCTTATACAGGAGGAGGCCGTTCAAGGGCATTCTCTCTCTTTCTCTCTCTGTCTGTTAACTCCCCTTTTCTCTTTTCTCACCACTTCTCACATTCACACTCCTCTGTCTCTTTCCACGTCTGAGTGATTTATTTCTATGTTGGATTCTCAGTGTGCAGCATCTGTATAGTATATACCCTTGGGGGCCAGATGCTTGTCCTACGTACTAACAGTCCGACATACGTGGCCGGTTAAGACTCACCCGTGGCTCCAACATGCGTGGTCGGTTAAGACACATGCTTAGGTTAGGGTTTTGGGGTAGGACGTCTGTTAGTACGATGAATTGAACAATGTGGACCCTGTTGTAAACAAGTGTAATGCTTAATTGGGTCGTCCACTCACAGTTGACAGTCTTTGTATTGAGTTTGTGCTTAAAATGTACTGTAAATTCTACAAACTGTTAATAAATATTTCAATCAATCAATCAAAAAACGTCGGACCAAAGAAATGCACCCCTCGTTCTCTCCCTGTCTGTCTCTGTCTCGTTCACTTCCTGTCTTACTATACTTACTGGTCTCACTGTGTCTCACTGTACTTATGTCTCCCCATCTTATATATACGTCTCTCTTGTACTGCATTTCCGTCTTTCGGTGATCTCTCTACTACTATAGTGCAAAATGTATACTCACTCGCTGAAAACTGCAAATCTACAAGCAAATCTACAAGCTCTCTCTCTCTCTCTCTCTCTCTCTCTCTCTCTCTCTCTCTCTCTCTCTCTCATTTTACACTTTCTACTGTCTTTTCCCCCCCCTCACATGTTTCTTTGTATCTCTCCTACTCTGCCCTCCTTGGCCCATTTCTTGGGGGTTGAAATAAAAAATACATTTAGATTTTCTTTTAAGAAAGGGGGTGTTTTTTTTTTCTTCTGGAGGCCACAGGATGCTTCTCGATCTGGTTAACAGAAACAAGCATTTTGTCTTGAAATCTCACTCTTGATTTTACAGCAGTGCTTTGTCACATCATATAGCCTACTCTGTAGAGGGTGGGAACTGGGAACTAAAAGAGGGATAACTTGAAAAAGTGCCCTTCTGGGCACAGGTCTCCACCAGGAGGATAGGAGTGTGTGTGATGTTTGGCAAAATGTTTAGGAGTAATATACAGTAAACATGTTTTTTTTGTTTTTTTGTTTCTTGCAACAATTTTCTTCATTTTGTTGAGGAAATGCAGAGCCAGATCACTCATAGCATCTCTGAGGATAGAATTCTGGATGAGCAGGACATGTGCAGCATTTTGTACAAAACGGGCTACTCCTGAAAACTTGGGAAGGCAATCTTAGCTAATCAGTGTAGAATCTGAGAAATCCAACAGGCTCGTCTTGATCACATGACTACAGAGATCATGTGTACAGATTTGCGTGAGATTTGGATGAAATCTGTGCGACTAACAATGTGTTTTGCAGAAATCGGCCTCATGGTGGCGCTATAACCGGCAGATGTGGAGGGATGCAGGGAAAATGTTTTTCCATGGCCTCTAGGTAGTGCGCATACATAAGTTGTCGATGTAGTTATAGGTAAAATCAGAAATTGGCCTGTTATAGCGCCACCATGAGGCTGATTTGGGGAAAATGCCGTCCTCGGCCTAGTGGAAATGTGCGTGCATGTGAGCTTTGGAAGCCAATCTTAGCCAATCAGGATGGAAGATGTGAAATTGTGCAGATCTGTGTTGATCACATGACTATGGAGATAGTGTATATACCGAATTGTGTGATGTATGGATAAAATGTGTACGAGTTATCTACAGAAATGTGTTTTGCCTAAATCGGCCTCATGGTGGGGCTATAACAGCCCGTTGAGGAATATTTGGGGCAGAGGTTTGTCGTTGGCATCCAGGGAGTGTGTGTGTACAGTTTGGCATGGATCGGGCCAACGGTGCCGGACAACAGCTGATAACGGACGGACGGAAGGACAGACACACACACACACGGACAGAGTGCAAAACATACTCTCTCCCCATGCCTTCGGCCTGGTGGAGACAATAAGTGTTAGCTATTTAACCCTATTATATTTCACTTGACCTTGGTCCCCCAGGGGGTCTCTCTGTACTTGGTCCCCTCCCCTCATTTATTCAATCAGTTATACTTCCATTGTACACATTAGGCAATAGGCATACAAGGGAGCAAAATACTGTTCTCCGCAAGTCGTGGTGCTTGTCACACTTTTGAAAAGTGAGGGGCGCTCTTATCAGAGCAGGTAATATTGGAGATTTTGCTGTTTTTTTTTTTTTTTGCCAAATTATTGCCTGTTATGTGTGTAAAATTGGGACACTAGGGTTTACATGGTTAGAATGTTAAGCAGGGGGATGTGCAACAACAACGATGAAATGGATTCGAACCTACATCGTCAGTGGTTATGTACCATGATCCAGTGTGACAGAGTTATGATTGTAATTTCACGTCTCTCTCTCTCTCTCTCTCTCTCTCTCTCTATCTCTCCCAGGCTGGGGGGCATGATTGTGGCCTATAAGATAGTTCCAGATGAG
>NC_139717.1:28835727-28840727 GCF_964188405.1 Protomyctophum parallelum
TCAACTCAAGGGCACCCAATGCACAGCTGGAGGAGAAAGAAAGCATCTATCTTTGCCACTATCTATCTGTTGGGAACGTGTGGCATCAAATGCGCGTGCGCACACACACATGCACGCACGCACACAAACGCACACGCACGCACACGCACACACGAGACTCCTCAGTGAAAACAAACGCACGTGCCATACTGTATCTAATACTCACACAAACTTGGATTGCTGTGAGGTTGCATTATAGTCACCAGAGAGGCTGTGGTTAATTAGTCCTGTTGAACCCCCTGCTGAGGTTCTATTCCATCTTTCTTCTGCCTACTGTCCAAATAAAGTCATAAAAAAGAAATAAATGGTAAACTAGAAATGCACTCTGTTATGGTGCCAATTTGTGCCTGGCACACAAGTACTTGCGCGCAAGCAGAGCGCGCAAGTACTGCTACTAACTAATGTCAGAAAGATTCTTAACTAATGTACCTTAATCTACCTTAGTTACATCACCATCAGCAGCCAATAAGGCATTCTTACCCCGACATACATACATACTGTATACTCTCACACACACACACACACACACACACACACACACACACACACACACACACACACACACACACACACACACACACACACACACACAAACCCAACCGATCACCAAACGTACCTTACTTACGTCATCAGCCTATCCCTGATTCCCTGACACCGACATACACAAGTATGACAACATGACTCCAATGTGTATCTTTGACTTGGCTGCTCCAATGTGGATCTCAGACTTCATGTGCTCAGCTTGCAACATCTCTCAGACTGATCAATGACGTCAGGCGTCTATGATGTGTCAGATTATGATGTGTCAGATGTATAGTTCAAATTTGGGCACGGTTTCACCGCGATCACAAGCCCATTGAAAATGTCAATATAAGTAACATTCAAAAGCCAGATGTTGGAAGGTCTAGCACCCCTCAAAACGGAGGAAATGTGACCTACTGGCAGTGTACGCACGCGGCACGCACGCACGGCTATCCTCTTGCAGAGCCACACCACACGAATTGTGCAGTACACTGCATGTACAACATGCTCTCTCTGTGACACCAAATTAGCAATACTATGTCATCTACTTAAGATGTACATTAGCCATTCAAAGGAAGGACAAAAATAATTATGATTTAAAAGGTTTGTTGAGGTAGCTGATAGATGCTTTGGGTGGTGTGGGTGTATGTACAGTTTGTGTCTGAGACTCTGAGTATTAGGAAGTGTAAAAGATCTACATTGATATTGATCGGTAGGTACCAAAGGGTGACTCACTTCCATGTGATTACAGGTAGTCATTATTATACGTGTGACATTTTTCCATGCTGAATATCAAGTTTGCACTGGCAGTGGCGTCATGGGTTTGTGTGTAGACATAGACAATGCAGGTGCACTGGGCTGCAGGGCGGAGAGTGAATTTCAGATTGTCTCCTTTATTGTGGCAATCTATAAGAAATGTATTATCTTTTTTACAGTTTATAATTAAAAAAAAAGAAAATAAATTCATGTTAGCTCTATTCGGCTATACATTTTTATAATAATTTAGGCTAGTTATCTAGCAACTCACGTGCTGCTTGTTTTCCTACACACCTTCCCAGTAACAGACAGTTATCTTTTGTAACATACAGCCTTAGTGGGTTGATTGAAACCTTTCCCACGGCTAGGGGTTGGCAGTCGCACCCGTGGTGAACATTTTGGCAACACACCATGTCGCCTGGCAGCGACTCTGGAGAACAGGAGAATAACCATCAGTTTGCCTAGCTGCCCAGAACAACCAACTCAGATATGTCAGTTGCTTTTGTTTGGAAAGTGGAACAAAGATGACAGAAGATTCCCTCAAGGCCCAGCTTTGAACAGCTGGAGGCAGCCGGGCCGGACCTGGCACATGCTGGTGGACATGGGCCAAAGGGAACTGGCAGATGCTGGTGGACATGGGCCAAAGGGAAGTAGCTCGTAAAGTACCTACCGTAGTTTAGCCATTTGAACCCTATATGGTGGACCGGAGTCCCTCAGGGCTTTGTACTATAGTGTATTTTCTGTTTTAATTCTACAGTATATTAAATATATCGTCGATACGAAATAACACATACAAGCAGCTCACAACACGTCTGCAAAAGTTTCCTCCACAATTCGGATGCTGGGGATTTAAGTGGTGAGAATTGTCAGGATGGATCAAGTACAGTAAAAGATTGATGCACGCATTTTGAGCATGCATGATGATTACTGGTTGTGTAGATTTCCTTTATTTTTTTGTGTAATTTGTTGGAGCTTTCTGAGCCTTTATCTGATAGGCACTGTGCATTGTGCAGCAAATGGTCATCAAAAAGGACATGTTTTGACCCCAAAGAATAGCTTACAGTCTGGTAGCCACTGGGGTCCTTCCTATATAGTGATCTTCTATTCTGTTCCTATCAGTTTTATATTTTTTCATGGTGTTTCTCTATGGGAGGCAGAATGGTCTAGAAGAGCGAGCTAATCTTACAAACTGCTGGACTGATCAGAGTAAAATGTGTTGTGTACACTACCTGTGTAGGCCAAGGAAGTATACCTCCACAAATTATTTGTATGTTTTATATATTTGAACTATTTTGGTGACATATAGAGGTCAAAGAGGGTGGCTGAAACCTTGTCCATCTAACCTCCCAGACTCCAGATGGGGCTGAAACCTTGCCCATCTAACATCCCAGACTCATCGGCCAGATTGGAGCCCTCTCCCTTGAGAGCCTTGTTGTCGCGTGACAATTTGTACCGGTTCCCCACCTCGTCCACTTGACAGTACAGACCCCTTGGTGATAACCGAGCGATAAATAACAACAGCGATGAAGAGGATGTAGAAGGCCCCTATGAGCAGAAGAGGCTCCTGTAACATCCAGAGCTTATTGAAGGTGTAATGGACCACAACGTCCTGAATGTGCTGTTCTACCATATTGGTTTTAGTGGCGACCAACACCGGGCGGCCAAAGGTATCCAGGTATGTATAGTGCAGCTGGTCTGGCATACGGTCAATTGGGTAAGGTGTGTCCACACGGATGTTCCTGGCCCCCTCGGGCAGGATAATTTTCACTGTGAGGGAATCAATGACCTGGTCATCAAAGACGTGGTCAACCAACCTCATCTTCAGTGCATATTGATCACGCTGGGTGTAGAGGTGCTCATAACTCGGCAGTTTGTAGCCGATTATGTAGTCCGTCTTCCAGCCACCGAACAGGGGGAAGCGGGGCTTGACCTGCATCTGGACAGAGTCCGCCAGCACCCGCAGGTGTGAAGTGGAAATGTTCCCGATCTCATCCCGGTAGTACACATCCTGGGCAGAAGCAGGGAGGATGGTCTTGAAGGACTTGATGGATGAAAGGCCGCTGTCAGGCTGCGTCTGGTATTCATAACGAGAGAAGGGGCCCCTTAGGAGCGCCCCCGTGTGCAGCAGGTCAATGCTCTCCTCCACGGCGATGTTACCCCAGTGAGAGACCTCAATGGTGCGGGTCATGCTGCTGATGGCGAGGAAGGGCATGTTGTTTTCATAATGGATCTCCATCGCATCCTCGCTGAAAGGAGCAACGTTGCGAAAGGGTCCGTACTGGATGGCCTCGTTGTACTTGATGGGGTCGCCCAGTTTGGTGTAGCTCTCCACCTCCTTGGAGGCCAGGCGGACGTGGGTGTTCTGGCTCAGGGTGGGGTAGGGGGAGTACAGGTAGTGGTTTCCCCGGAAGACCACCAGTTGACGCTCGGCCTGGGTGATGTGCGTCGGGAAGGGCTTCAGGACGTGGCTGAATACCATCTCCACTTTCACTCTTAGCTTAGCACCCGCTTCCATGCTAAAGGGCAACTGTACCTCGTAAAACAGCCCACGTTGTCCATGAATTGTGGTCTGCGCGAGTCCAAGAGTGCCATCCTCCTCTTCAGCATCACCCCACACTGAAGCGGCTACGTGTGCCAGGTGAGGTGCCAGGTCGGGCTCCACTGCCCACGTGAAGCTCTGCACCGCAGAACCTCCACGGTTGGACAGGAGGATGTCTGCAGTTATTTTAGCGAGATGAGTGCTCAGGTCTACGGTTCTCTTCACGTTCTGGATGCACAGACCGTCCGCTGTCACCGTGGGACTGCTGGCAATGAGAAGCAGAAAAGTGGAAAAGACGAACAGTGTCAAGGTTCTGTTATACAAAGGCGCCATCATGTGACACTCATTAACATATTAACATTGCTGTGCGTGCGCTGCCATTTATATAGATAGTGTGGCACAAACGTCACGTGAGGCTTTGCTGATGGATTGGGTTGGCCAAACCTGCCTTACCGGTTTGCCTTACATTTTCATAAATGTTTCCCAAACAAAGTATTAAATAGGGCTCAAGTAGTTACGATTTTTTAATAGGCTTTTGTCAGTTGTCATGAAAAGCTATTGGTCAAGTCTCAAGGCTTACTAAAGATAGAACCAGGTGTGAGAGGCTACCTATAATTACAATCTAGAAAAAATAGAAAAGGCTCTTACACTGACAAAAAATGTTGAGGCATTTACAAAAATAGATTTATTTACAATTAGAAAGAAATTGACACATGCAGTGAACAAAAGGAGCGGATGTTTGCTTCCTCAGACCATCTTCAACACTCAGTAAGAAGAAAAAGATGAAAGGTGGAGCTGAAAGGGAGCAGGAAGAACAGAAAGGCTACTGAGGAAGAGGCTGCCAAATGTTTCAAACTGACGGATATATTCAGAGCCCCCAGCATGCAAGTCATTCAAACAAAGAAGCATTATACTGCTGTAGTACTGTAGCTTTAAGTACATTCACGCTGGTTCTTCTCAACATGATGTCCGAGGACCCCCAGCAGTCCTTGAGGCCAGCTAAGCGATTATTAGTTAGTAATAGGAAGGCAAATGGACCCATAAGGGGTCCATTTGGTTCCATTTGCACACTCAGCATTATGGGGGTCTATGGCCTAATCGCATATCAAACTGAGGGTCCTGGGTATTAAAAATAAGACAATCA
>NC_139717.1:28845727-28855727 GCF_964188405.1 Protomyctophum parallelum
AATGATTTCAATGCAATACATATAATTTACAGTGTGCGTGTGTGCGTGCGTGTATGTGTGTGCGCGCGCCCCATACAGTGGATCCATGCGATTTTTTTTACCGTGGAACCACAGTTACTTCTGTCATATTCTGTCAGGCCTGCAATGTGCATCTTACCCTGAAATGGGATGGAATGCAAAGCACATACTCTCCCACTCTTCCTCTCTCTTCTAGCCAGCTCCTAACACTGTAAGGCATGCGGGATGCATTAATAATGCAATCCTTTCAATGCTTAAAATACACAGGAAGATAAATAATTTCACAGATTAGTGCTCGTCTCTGGAGTGAGGAGAATGGAACGTTTAGTAGAGCTGAGGAGCCCACAGGCATACTGACACAGAGAGACATGGAGAGAGAGAGAGAGAGAGTGCTCGCTGGTACACTTGGCCAAAGGGAGGCACTAACTATAATGTACCTGCAGGGGTTGTTCTCACTCTCTCTTCCTCTCTTCAATCATTAAATTAAATGTAACAGGCATCCTGGTGTTTCTATACCAGTTAATGACTGAATGCATAGCCAAAGTTTCCCTGGTTTCTCACCCAAGTTTAAAAAGGCGAAGCAGCTCAAGGCCTATAGTCAGTGGCGTGGCACATGTGGTTGAGACGTGGTGACTTTTTGTATTTTCCGGAACACAGAAGGGCGCGGAGTACCCACCACGGTGCAGTGGTGAAATGGGATGGATTTTAGGCTGAGAATGTTGTCGGTGTGAATTCAATCATGGTCAGTCAAATGACCACTTTTCATTACCTTAACCGTGTCCTCCCAGCGTGCGTGCGTCCTTTAGAAGTAGAGCAGGGTGGGTCCCTGCAGTCTCAGGTAGCCAGTATAACAATTCTGAATGCTGCTATATATATATATAGAGTCTGGAACTACTCCTCCCGAAAGCAGAGACAGGAAGCTGTCATCTGTTTGTCATTTCCGTTCACGAAAATATATTTTCAAATATCTTTACATTTAATATATTTATGAATTTCCATTTCTGCTAAGCAGCAATAGCTATAGAGCGTCGCAGTCCCGCCCCCTACCAGGGCCCAGGAAATGATTCGCTGTTCATTTTCCTCATAGACTTTTCAAAAAGTATTTATTTAAAGACCTTTTAAGCGTCGTACAAAGCCAACTCGAGTTGTGACAAATCATGACAACAAACACATTTTTTTGGGCCGAACAGATAATTAGAAAGAAGAAATAAACGTCAGGTTACAACACTTTTTTTGTTGTTTTTCTTCTTTGTAATTATTTGTTTGGTCCAAAATATTGTGTTTATTATCATGATTTGTCACAACTGGAGTTGGCTTTGTCCACGGCGTAAATAAAATTTAAATTTTAAATTAATACTTTTTGAAATGTCTATGAGGAAAAATGCATTGGGAATCATTTCCTGGGCCTGGCGTTGTCATGAAAGGGGGTGGGACTGCGACGCTCTATATAGGCTTAGGTTATTTTGATTTACATTAGGACAAATTTGTACCACTGTAAAGACAAAACGGAAGCGGGGAGGAGGCGTCACATCTGCTTTATGGCTTGATCATTTATAGACCTTACTGTACGTGCTGCAGACTGTAGGACAGAATTATCAACGACACGGAGCAGGTCTGTGCAGACTGGTGCCTTGCATGAATGGCTGCCTCTGCCATGTTTATGTGAATGGGTGAATGTCAGGCACATTGTAAAGCATTCTGGTTAAATGCACTAGAAGACCCCTAGGTTGGTAGACTCCTTAGTTCCCTACGGTCAGCCCAAAAGTGTCACAGGTAAGATGAGCCTCAAAACCGTAATGTACTGATGTCCTTGAGTGGGAGGTGCAGAGTCATCAACAATGAATATATACAACACCTCAAACAGTGTGGCGTGAACACACACACACACACACACACACACACACACACACACACACACACACACACACACACACACACACACACACACACACACACGTGCGCGCACAACCTGTGTAGGCCTACTCTATAAGCCTACAGTACGAGACAAAGGTCTCCTCATACCTGCAACCCATAAAAAACAAAACCCTGTATGCAACAACGTGCACAACGTACGTGTTCCAAATGTTTTAATGTCTATATTGAGTTGTCCTATGCTCTCATTGGCTGTAGCAGGGATCTGCTCGGGGTAGTGATTGAAACAACCCCATTCATACAATGTGATTTTCAGTCAGCAACAAAGCCAAATATCAAAACTGCCAGATAACAAGAAAAGCTCGGGGAGGCGTTGCCGAGCACTACAATCGCAGTCGGATCTTCTACCAGTACCCTACTTTTTACACAGACCGAGCAAAACCATGGCGAGTGATGTCCAATCTTGTGTCTGATCGGGGGTTTTGTCGGCGTGCACCAAAAAAGGTCACAGCATAATTGTGTGTAGTAGCCTTAAAAGTTTAAAAGCTGTGCTAGTAAGCAACATGCAACATACATCCAATCACGACAAAGTGGTTTGAACCGACCGGTGTTGCAATCCATAGAGTCATAAATCCTACAAAAAAGTACTATAAATAAAAAGCTATAAAACGGAAAACATGTCGAAATGTTGGTGTAAGAAGGATATCGCTGAAGCCACAGCGTTACCAAAACTAGTGCGGTTTATCCTGCAATCTGGATGTTAGATTATGAGATATTATTGTGTACAAAATTGACATTTTGCCCTGAGGGTAGAGCAAACCGTTCCGCCGAGAATGTGCTCAGCAAGTTTCATGGCAATCCAACCATTCGTTTTTTCAGATATCTTTTGCAAATTCAGATTTTGGCCTAAGGGTAGCACTAGACAAAAGGCCATGGGGTCAAAGAATGTGAAGACACACAGCAAATTACATGGCAATCCAACCAGTAGTTTCTTTAGATATTTAGCTTGATACTGACGGATGGACTGACCGACCGACCGACTGACTGACTGACTGACTAGAGTCCTGCTGCTTGCTGGGCTAAAAATACGAGCTAATTCTGATGAAGATCCTGATCCCACTATTGATCTTGTGATAAACATGGCAAGACTAACGGTGTGCACTCTATTATTTTTCACGCTGATCTTCTTTTTGCTATACCTGATTACCAGAGTGAATGTGCATTCTCTACTTACTGTAAATCAAAAAATAATAGCACCTTGTCTATAGTCTACATACATGTGCAATCACATTAATTCAAACCGGTGGCCTCCCACATAGGAAACTTACCCACCAACATATACCAAAATAATATATCCCCCCCACCCCACCACCCATGATCAAGGGCTCCAGGCAGGGCTACTCTGCTACATCCACTCAGACTCCCAGATGGGCGCGCACTGTTTGCCAGAACAACTTGCAATGAATTAGAAGGTACTGTAGGAGGTCAGTTTCTTGCTCAAAAAGTGGCAACTAGGCTATTTTTGGCAAATGTTTCGCCCGGGAATAAGGATGACTAGGGTTCAAGTGCTTCATTGCATATTTCACATCGTGTCAGATAAGTTGTCAGACATAACGAGGATGCCAGTTGGATTTCCCTTTTTTACCTAAACATTTTGGCACTTATTGTACTGTATGTACCAGCCCCGCCCCCATCCATCTGGCACCAAACTACAGGCTAAAACAAACCATTAAGACTAAGAGCACTTGACCCACTTCCAAAAGGAATAAGACCAATGCGAGACGTTGACCACCCAGCTCAGAACTACAACAACACAGCTTATCATCAGCGAATAGGGTCAGTCCTCCACTTGCATGAGGTTTGGACAAAATATATGTAGGAGTTGTAGCAAAAGAAAAAAAATGACCATTAAACACCCATTGTATATTCAGCAACAGCATTTGGTAAAGTTATGCAGGAGTGGTTTTCTGTGCTGGGGACTGCTGAAATATGGTCAGTCAGTTCTGTGAACAACACAACATATTTCTATGCTTTTGCAAAGAAATGATTTGCCCGTTCAGAAATATGGTGTTGTTTCTAAAATGTAGTACCAGTAGTTGCGAAAAGTAGTTGTATTAGTAGTTATAGCAGCAGTGATACAAGTTGCAGTGTTAGAAACAGCACTTGTAGTACTGTACTGGTATAGAAGCGGTATTATAACCAGTTTTACGCCCTGTTTGTGAGAAGCGACCTCGCCCTCTAGGGCGTGTACGCATCAATCCGCCTGGGTGATGACTCACTGCTGGGCGAACAGGCCATATAGTGTACAAGGTTTGATGAGGTCTGGCCATATATGGAGCGTGTCTTGAGTGTACAGGGTTGGACGAGGTCAGAACAACATGTGAAGTGTCAGAACAGGTCAGCTCTATATATGGAGATCTAAAGGTTTGATGTTTGAGGTCAGATATAGAGTTGCTGGCAGGCTCCATATACAGTATGCAGATCTACAGTAGGTGATGATCTTCTTCTCCATGGCTATCCAGGGTTTGATGAGGTCAGTGTCGTGATCTTCATATATGGAGGCGGCTATATATGGAGCATCGACATGACCATATGATGTTGTGACGTGACACGAGGCGTGATGTCACGAGGCGTGATGGGCTGACAACTATACAGTATATGGAGGTGTGACCTGACTGATGGACGGACGGGTTTGGCAGGTTTTCACAGTAATCTGCGAGCTACGGTCGCAATAATAATGGCGTGCCAATGTTACAGTAGTTGTAGTTTCCATTGATAGCAGCAGTTAGTTCTGTTAACAATAGCGTGTGAGGTAGTTTTAATACTGTAATAGTGGTGGTATGGTAATGCTATAGCAGTGACAGACAGACAGACAGACAGACGTGTTATATAGGGAGATGCTAGATTGCCATCCTAGTTCCTTTGTAGTACTTACTTGTGTACTTTGGGACTCTATTGTCCTCGACAACTCACAATGTTGTCGTTTGCAATCTCTCCTCTCCTCCAGGAGTGCTTCCAGTTCATCCTGCCCGCGTTGCCGCATGCCATTGACCTGCTGCGGGACGCCGTGGTCAAGGTCAAGGAGGCGGCGGACGATCTGGAGGACCTGCCCTCGCCGCCACCCCCGCTGTCGCCGCCACCCGGAGGCTCGCCGCGGCGCCAGACGGAGGACAAGGGCGTGCAGTGCGAGGAGGACGACGAGGAGAAGAAGGACAGCGGCGTGGCCTCCACCGAGGACTCCTCGTCCTCCCACATCACCGCCGCCTCCATCGCCGCCAAGGTACAGTGGGCCGGCGTCGGAGGAGCAATTAGGCTCTGTAATGCACGTGTAGGCCATTTTGGGGAAATAGCTCTTCCTACTGTACTTGTCTTCCGGGCCTCTTCAGATTTCCTTCACAGGTGTTACCGATGACACTAATTAAGACTCTGTTCCATTTAATGTACAGTGGTTCTCAAACCTTTTAATTTCAACGACCCCTATAGCTCTGAGAGTGTACAAATGGAACACTCTCAGAGTTCTACACCCGTAGTCCGTACGGGGCCATTTGGAACCCACTCAAGGACACTTTGAGACCCACTGGTGTCGACGAGTGTTTCCAGTGAGCCAACATGCACAATTGCAGCACCCTGACTCTGTTTGATCAGAATGCAGCAGAGCCTTAACCCTCTAACACCCGCATTAATTTCTACTTGCAAAAAATAGATTTCAACCTTACTACTACTTTGTACTACTAGGACTGACACTAAAACATATGTTAAAAAAAATAAAAAAATAAAGTTTGATGGAAAATTTATAATAATTATATAATAATTATATAATAATATAAAAAAATCATAATTTACATTTGGGGGATATCTTTCACAATAATGAATAAAACATGTTCTAGACATTCTAATGATCACAAAAAAACATATATTACAATTATTTTACCTACTTTTATTAGGGTAAAGGTCAAAAGTCTTAGGTTAAAAAATGTTCAAAATCGCACAGAGTCCAGACATTTTTAATTTGTGTGAATTTCAGCCTCTGTGGGGGGTATTTATATGCAAATATCATGACCAATGTCATTGAAATTGCATTGCAATGAACATTTAGGTGAAAAAAGAACAGAAAAAAATTATAATAATTTAGTAATTAAATAAAATAAAATTGTTGCTAAAAAGCAACGCTGGGTGTTAGAGGGTTAATTAGCATTAATCGGTAACACCAAGGAACCAAGGAAATTGAAAGAGGCCCGGAAGTAAGAAGAGTTATTTCTAAATATGGCATATGTGCAATTGTGCATAGATAGAGCTTTTTAGGGAAAGGAGAACGGGGAACGGGGGTGCATAATATAGGAGAAGAGATGGGAAAAGAGATAGAAGAAATACAGAATCACTTTAGTTTGGTTGTGTTGTTCGTTCTCACATTCATTCACATAACTCTGTCTTTATTTGTGTAGGCATAATGTGACATCATGTGTTGTCATCTGACATCCCATCCCAGCCTGTCTCCAGACGGCTACCGTGCTTTGTGTCTTGGTTGTTAAAGTAGTATCACATCTCATTGTCCAATAACACCGAGCGGTAAGACTGCACACCTCTCATCCGTCTCCATCGGGTCTTCATTCATCATTCATATGTCATTGGATTCACTTTCATCATACCCACAAAAATATAAAAAAGAAAAAAAGAAAAGAAAAATAGAACGTCAAAGTTTTTGTGTGTAGTGTACATTATGTGATTTTCTTCGATTCAATAAGTGTTAAAAAGCTCTATATTGTGATACTCATTGTTTGTTCAGTAACGGGAGTCTCCATGTCTCTCCATTTATTAACAGAAAATGCATTTTCAGAAACTGAAACTGGGATACCAATTTTATCCAATCAGGACAGAGAACGCATGCAGGATACAGATTAAAGTACAATTGTAAGTGATGACACAGAGAAATTAGCAGACAAAATTGGAACTGGAACTCTCCCCATGATTGGCTGAAAGTTTGTCATCTACTGTACCTGACAATGTATTTTCTGTTTAGAGCTGGAGAGAGACAGGGAGACCTGCAGCTGTTACTGAACAAACACTCTATAGCAATGATTACTATCAGAATATAGTCGTCTCTGTCGGCTGGAAACCTCATATGTCCAATTGAATGTCCTAAATGAATGTGTAATGAGGCATCACAAGACCCTTTAGGACAGCGGTCCTCAAAGGAGGGTCCAGGGACCCCCACGGTTCCTTAAGTGGGTTCTAAATGGACCGTTACTAACTCCAAGAGCATAATGATCCAAATGGACTCAGGGTTATGGGTCAATTTGCTGAATACGCTGCAGTTTATGCTGTATGGTACATATTAGCTTAAAAGTGCCCTCGATTTCCTCTTTTCTAGCCTCATCATTTTCATTTGTTTTAGCTGTTTTTTTTGCTTTTGCTTTTTTTTTTACCTGCTCCTCTGTCTTAATATAGTTTCTTTGAAACTATACTTTGAAAAGAACTATGATAATATTCAACATCTTCTATTGTTCTACATATTATGCAATATGTCTTCCTTCCTTGTGTGTGTGTGTGTGTGTGTGCGTGTGCGTGTGTGCGTGCTCTTGTGTGTGTGTGCGTGTGCGCACTCTCAGATCCCAGACTCCATCATCTCGCGGGGCGTACAGGTGCTTCCCAGGGACACAGCCTCCCTCAGTACCACGCCCTCAGAGTCGCCTCGCGCCCAGGCCACCTCCCGCCTGTCCACAGCCTCCTGCCCCACCCCCAAAGTAAGCATGCACACACACACACACACACACACACACACAGAGTCAAGACTACCGTCCCAATCATGTCCCCGTCTGCTCTGCTGTACACCCCCCCTCCCCCCCCCCCTCCCCCCCGCAGCCCACTGCTTATGTCTCTCACAGCTCAGCCTTCGTCCTCATCATCGTCGTCTACACGCCAGGGTTGTCACCATTTTGTGATTTATTTTTCAATGTGTGTGTGTGTGTGTGTGTGTGTACATTGTCGTGTACGCAACTGAACACACTGAAACTGTCTTAAGGCAGAGTAGGTGTCAGCAAAACAAATATGCACGCACGCACACACACGCATGCACGCACGCACGCACGCACACACACGCGCACACACTTTGATTGATAGTCTCCTCCAGGGCCTCTGTGTCGCTGCTATGCAAAGTAGTCTCTGGGTTGTAGTATTCGTATGCATGTGATGTGTTGGCGTAGGTGTTGCAAAGCCACAAGAATTGTATGGAATTGTGAGTGTGTGTGTGTGTGTGCGTGCACACACTGGATGGTCTGACTGGTCTGTGGCTCACACCTTTCTGTCAGACATTATGTCTGAAAGACCGTCATTTTGAGTAGAACCAGACCGATGTATCGACCATTATTTGACAAGTCTTCACACAAGTCTTCAGAAATGTAAAAAGAAAAAAAGGGAAAAAAGGCCAATATATAATCTCATAATGCATTGTGACACGCTGCGAGTTTGTAGATTGGCTATTTTTGAATATTACATTTTGTAGAGAGAAGACTTCCGCACACCCGGCAGGCAATTTGGAGCAGGTGCGATGATGACAGAGAGTATACAATGTGAAGGAAGGGACATCCGCACACTGCCACTTGCTGGTTCAGAGCAATTTTATTGAGCAACGTTTCGGTCTTGCGACCTTCCTCAGGCTTAATATTACATTAAAAAAAAATCTGAATTGTCATCGGTCAGATGATGTTTCCATTTCATTCGCTGTGTATTTGCTCAAATCACACAAAGCCCTTTAAGTGTTCTGCTTGTCTGCTTCACTTTGATACGAATCCTTCAAGATGGAAAACGTTGGCACGTGGCAACGGTTAAATGCTTGCATCTAGCAAAACTCGGAGAGTATTGAAAACATGATATAGATTTGTCCCTCCATAAAAAGCTTCCTGATTGGTCAACTAGTCACTTTGTAGAGTAGACTGTAGAGTATTACATACTGGCAGGGCGGGCCAGTTTGTTTGGCACGTCCCCGGACATAATGGAACCATTTGTTACACTGAGAAACGCTCCTCATAGGACCGCTGCCAGATGTATTTACTGTCTCTTTTATTTCACGTCATCTGCTCTTTCATGGCGGTCTGTTGGGCGTGCCATAGATTGGTCCCTTGCAAAAGACATCATCTTTCTTTCTCTTGGGAAACGTTTGGTTTGGTAGTATATTGTGTGGTTGGAGAGTGGAAATTTTTACTTATGCCACACAATTTATTGGACCATGGGGTGATAAATAATTTGTTCGCCTAAATGTGAAAATTCTTAAGAAGAAAGAAAAGTTGATCTTACCTCGAAAACAGAATGTATTAAGTCATATTGACGTCTTGCCATATTGTGTGTTTGTTTATTTAACAATTTGACAATTATGTATGTGACATTGCTGTGTGTTTTTGCAGTATTATCCATATCCTTTCCCCCCCCCATTTAGCTATTCCAACTTACTTTTTAACACTAGTTTTGAACACTTTTAAAAGCAAGTTCTCCAGTAGGCCTACTCCAAATTTGACAGAGCAACTGTCTGAAATGCTATGTTCGACAAATATAGCAATCAGTCTGCATTCCAGGCTAACTGTCACTTGTAGTGGAGTAATATGTATTTGACCAGAAGTATCCATCTTTGACTCAGTCTCAAGTATGGCGTTGAATAGTCTGTCCACCACAGCTCCTCCTCTGTTTGACCCAGCTTGAATCGCAGCTCTGCTAGCCTGTCAGGAAGCCGCCCTCAACCACATGCAGCGTGTGAGTGCGTGTGTGCGTGCGTGGGTGGGCACAAGCCTGGGCGTGTGTGCATGCAGTCTATGGCTTTGATAGGTTTAGATCCTGATACCAGTCGTGTTTTTTTTTCTTTTCATACTGTATTATACAGTACTAGCCCTTACCCGTTGTGAGATATTTGCCCCCCATTGTGGCCATGGGGGGTACTGCACCCGGGTGCGTTTGTAATTGACTAATCAATTCATTAATAATCATTAAAGGTATATTCAGTGATTTCACTTAATTCAAATATCACTTATTTTTTTTTGTTTTGTTGTGATAATCCTCCCTACTATAGAGTGTGCTGGCCAAATAAGGAGTTCCTCCCTGTCCCCAGTTAACCCCTGGGGGTCAA
>NC_139717.1:28860727-28873227 GCF_964188405.1 Protomyctophum parallelum
CAGCCTGCTGGTCGCGTTGACATTCTGAAGAAGGCGTGAAAACCCAAACATAGACGTAAAACAAAAAGTCAATATCTTTGGGAGCTAAATTGCTGTATGCAGACTTTATTTCTATTTCTATTTTTTCCTATACTACACCCACCACCCTGCATTTGTGGATGCGTGTGTGTTTTTGTTTGCTGTTGGACAGCATGTATTGATTTTCTGGCCTTTAGCTTACGTATACAGGGCCACAGCAACGGTGCTCATGCTCAAGCAAGTCTGTAGAGCATCACTTAAATAGACACACGTATATCTACAGTACCAGTCACGGGTCAAGATACGTCATTACACCACACACAGTTAGTTTCGAGGAAGCAATCTGATTGGCTGAAATCGCTCTCAAACGAGCATCACCGCACACCTAATCAAAAGCTAAACCTGTGTGAAGTGAGGGGCGCTAATATATTAAAGTCTAACTCATGTTGATTAGGTGATGTAATGGTGATGAAAAACAAACAGTGCCAACACAAACATTAACTGCCATTAACAATAAAGAGATAGTATGACGTAATGAGGGACAGTATGACGTTAATTTTTCCCTTCATTGTCAATGGTGTTTTTAAAACAAACATTGAACTAAACACAAACATTAAACCTGTATTTAGGAGGGAACAGCTGTGCTGGGCAGTCCCCGCAGGCAGTCCAGGCAGTCCAGACAGTCCCCGCAGGCAGTAAGCTAGGTGTTTACACGGGACATTTTAGGTCATAGTGGCTACATCTGTCATTACTTGCGCAAGCAGAGCGCTGGGAGGATTAAAGGTAATGCTCCTATGTATACATGTACATTATGTAATCTGGCACCACTGCCGTATCAGGCACAATTTGCTGGGACGGTGCATACGCATCAAAAGTGGCGGGACGGCTGGGACGGTGCGTACGGCACAAAGTAACCGCAGTATACCGCTAATCAACTTACAAATTACATATACATAGTATATGTATAACTAGCACTCAATGATGAAGTAAAAAAAGATGTGGATTAAAGGACCCAATGCCAGAGTGTAATTGTTTTTCGATGGTGACGTAATGACGATATGTTTTAGTCTTGGGAGGCACTGATTGACATATACGTCACCATCCAACGTCGTCACTTACGTATTCATTACAACATTATGTTTCTGAAGTGTATAAAAACAATTACCATTGTTTCATTCAGCAAAAGTAGTGTCCAAAAAGTAAGTCATAAAGCTTTATTCTAGACAGAGAAGGTATCCCAGTAAAGATCATCGGTATTTTTCTAAGCAGACGAAGGTTGCACAAGGGTGAAATAAATTGTCTTACCCAGGAGATTCCTTAACTCTCCCAGAGAGGAGAGTAAAAGAAATACAGTTTTATCGATTTAGAAATATTCTGGATCCCTTTTTAGTTTCTCAAAGAAAAATAAATCATTGATATGTGATGAAAAAAAAGGTATATAAACTGAATTAAAATATGTTATCACGTATACAGTATAATTATTTTATTATTTATTGTAAATTGTCAATTGTTTTAAATGTATTTAATCTTGGACTATAGTGATATTAATACTAAATCATGATCAGAGTAATAGGTGTCTCTAACTTCAATTTCTGTAATAATAATTCAACATTTCAAAAGTTCCTTCACAGAGATACTGAGATTTGACAGTTTGTAGCGGTCGAAAGTACTTGCGCGCGCTGCTTGTGCACTAGTTGGCCATTTATGGCCTGCTAGTGTGCAACAAGCGAGTATGCACTCGACAGAGTGCAGTTCTAGTTAAAAAAAATGTTTTTTATCGAATATAGTTAGTTTCAGGGTCACTTCTGCTTACGGAACTCGTCTATGTCGGCTCGTTCTTGGATCAACACAGGCGTGCCATTAATGGCGGTAACGCACACCCTCTCGTGTAATATTGTTTAATTGATGCACTGCGCACTGGCTGGCCACATGAAGAGATCCAAATGGAAGTTACACCTTATTAATTAATCAATTTATTTATTATAATCAAGCGCTTTGAACAATCACACAAATGTGTTGGAACATAGTTTGCTTGTAGATCTTCTGTTTAAAGTGCGCAGCACCCGTACCTTTTTCAGAGCGGTCGGAGTGTCGCCATTTGGGAAATTCAGGACTGACCATGCCGAGTGAGAAGCCAGGTTGTCCAAGAAGGACCGTCATTGCAGGTCACTGCAAAATGCAACGGTTGCGGTTTGTTTGGTGTAGACACTAGTATAATTCAACACATCTACAGTATGTGAACCAAAACGGGTTATAATCGATTTGAATTAAGTTCAAGAGATGAAAATAGCATCCACACACCCTTCGTAAATGAACTGATGTCGCGGCGCTCTCTGTGACATCAACACCCGATCGTTCTGAAATGGGAGCAGAGTGTCAGTGCGTGTTTCTGGAAGCACCCCGTACAGTAACTCAGGCTGCAGTGTGAAATGACTAGTGACAGAGTTCCATTGATATAGCAGAAGTGATCGCACAGCAGGACATGAATGATTTAGACTTTGGCTGTGCATGGTCGCACCATTCCAATATCAAAGCAGCGAGCCGCGGAGGGTCCGATCGATACTACTAGTGCTACTGCAGCCTGTTAGAGTAGATCTATGTGTCTCCTGCGTGGCATTATTTCCAAATAGATAAGGGAATTGTTTGATCCATTATGAATTGTGCATATCTGTCTGGAAGGAGAAAAAGGGTGTGTGTGTGTGTGTGTGTGTGTGTGTGTGTGTGTGTGTGTGTGTGTGTGTGTGTGTGTGTGTGTGTGTGTGTGTGTACGTACGAGGTGTTCTTGTGTTGCGATTAAATATGCTTGCATGCGCATATTGGTATGCACTATATTGATCTGAATATTGACCCAAACGTGGAATCTCCTGCTGCATAGAAAACTACATATGTAGCACTCATCCACATGGGAATCCCCTCTGGTCTTAAGGCAGGGATAGTGTACACTACTGTAACTCCCATCTGTTGTGGTTTTTCTGTCCCTAGTGTCACCATGACAACCCCTACAGTTTGATATTCGGGAGGGTCTACTGCAGACCAGTGGTTCTCAACCTTTTCAGGCTGCGACCCCTATAATAATCGTATTTGACCTCCCCAACCCCCGGAATTTTAGGAGTTTGTAGTTTGACTCTAATGCCCATAACGCCGTCATCTGTTACTCCCGACGACCATGGCTTCGCGTGCGGATAGGGATAGGGATAGGGATAGGGTTAGTTAAAGGACAACTTTAGTTTTTGTCAACCAAGGTTCATGTTTTAGGTTGTTATTAGAGAAAGTAAAAGATGAGTCTTAATTCTTTTTCATTTGCTGCTTTCTTTCGTTTTAGGGATTTTAGCTGTTTTTGACAGGGGGGCGGGGGCATTCGAGCATGGGGCTAAATATGTATTTTTTTACAACATTTTATGGTGATTTATTATTAGTCCTATTAAACCCCAGGAAATTTCATATGGCCACAAAAGATCACAGGATCTACTGAATGTGAAGGTAGCCTACTGGGGGAAGGCTTATACTGTGTGTATAGGCTCAATATGTCAGTTTGTCACATTCAGTAGATCCCATGATCTTTTGTGGTCAGATGTAATTTCTTGGGGTTTATTAGGACTATAGTAAATAATAAAAACAAATATTGCCATAATATTTTGTAAAAACATACATATTTAGCCCCATGCTCGAATGCCCCCCGCCCCCCTGTCAAAAACAGCTAAAATCCCCAAAACGAAAGAAAGCAGCAAATGAAAGAAAATTAACACTCACCTTTTAGTTTCTCTACTAACAAACTAAAACATGAACCTTGGTTGAAAAAAACTAAAGTTGTCCTTTAATGCTGAGTCGGACCAACACGCCATCGGAATAATGAGTTTGGACTAATGACACGGCACCGTTCAAATAAGGCTGCTCGATCAGGAGGTGTACTGTACAACTTCAACTTTAAAGTATACTTTATTTTCCTTTCGGAACTCCTTCTGTGCATTGGTTAAAAAGACAACATACATTCACAATACATATACAGTATAATAGATGCTCAGGTCACTATAAAAAAAAACAGAGTTCTATTGATATCTGTTATATAAGTTTATGATTTTCTTTTTTAATATATTTTTTATCCCACGATTTTGTAACCCATTTTTCACCCCTGTGTCAATCATCTAATGTGATCCTGGGCTCTACACACCCTCCGCCAACCTGGGGAGAGCAACGGGCTTAACTTATGCTTCCTTCATGCTTGAGTGTCCAAGTCGCTCCTTTACACCTGACAGGGGGGAGTTTCCCTGGTTGGACGTAGCGTGTGGAAGGAACACGTTATTCCAACCAGTTCCTTTCCCCTCCATCAGGCGCCCCGGCTGACCAGGGGGAGGCAGTTTAGAGACCAAGATTACTGCATGTTTTTGTGAGGGTACCTACCCTAGGGGACACGGGGAGAACATGCAAACTCCACACAGAAAGGCCCTTTCGCCAACCCCGCCTTCGGATAAGTTTATGATTATGACAGGGGGAGTTGGGTTATAATGAAAATGTCATCCCAGAATGTTAAAGGTTTCTGGAAGGTTTCAGGGTATGGAAGGTTCTGAGTTATACCGGCTTCCCACCCTCGAGACAATTTATAGTTTATTTCTTCTACACTCATGATAAAAGCATATAATTAAATTGCTAGTATGGTGTGTGTGTGTGTGTGTGTGTGTGTGTGTGTGTGTGTGTGGGGGGGGGGGGTGGGTCTGAGCAAGAAAAGACATCCTTCAGAATGTTTGGGGACTGCCTTTTCGTGTTTTGACTTTGCATACACGTGCATGTGTGTGTGTGTGCAGTGTCTATGGCCTGTCAGGTGTAGACACGGAGGCCTGGCAGGGAGTGTGTAGATGCATTCCTGTTTTTACAGCAAGTCGTCATTTCTAAAGGGTTTGTTCTCCTGCGGAAGAGATAGATTGTCCCTTGCGTGTGTCTGTGTGTCACTGATTAAGCACGCGCGTGTGTGTGTGTGTGTGTGTGTGTGTGTGTGTGTGTGTGTGTGTGTGTGTGTGTGTGTGTGTGTGTGTGTGTGTGCTTGTGCTTGTGCTTGTGCGTGCTTGTGCTTGTGCGCGAGATAGGCCTCCTCCAATGCAGTAAGGCTCGTAAAAGTGACTCCTCCTCTGCCCGCTGGAGGTGCTGAAGATTTATGAGAGAGGGAGGAAGGGAGAGGGGGAGAGAGAGAGAGGGAGGAAGGGAGAGGGGGGAGAGAGAGAGAGGGAGGAAGGGAGAGGGGGGAGAGAGAGAGAGGGAGGAAGGGAGAGGGGGAGAGAGAGAGAGGGAGGAAGGGAGAGGGGGGAGAGAGAGAGAGAGGGAGGAAGGGAGAGGGGGGAGAGAGGGGAGGGTTAATGAGTTAGAGAGCAGGAGGAAGAAAAACTCTGAGGTAAGAGAAATAAAGAGGGAGAGAGAGAGAGAGAGAGAGAGAGAGAGAGAGAGAGAGAGAGAGAGAGAGAGAGAGAGAGAGAGAGAGAGAGAGAGAGAGAGAGAGAGAGAGAGAGAGAGAGAGAGAGAGAGAGAGAGAGAGAAGAGAGAGAGAGAGAGAGAGAGAGAGAGAGAGAGAGAGAGAGAGATAATATTATTTTTCTAAACAAACAGACAGAGTGCCAATATGATGTACACACAATGAAATATGGAGCGTTAATTTAACTTAAAAAAGGTACAAATGTGACACTGCAGATTTCAACGATCGGCATGCTGCATTCTCTCTCTCTCTCTCCATCTGTCACTCTCTCCATATGTCCGTCTGTGTGTCTCTCTATGTACACTTGTACGTCCTCTGGGCTTGGGGGTGGGGTCCACTGAGACCCGGGGGGGGGGGGGGGTCCAGTCCACTGAGACCCGTGCACATGTATATGTTTAAGTTCAGGCGAGGATACATCGTCTTAAATCAGCATCAGAGACAGACTCAGAGGGACGGCCAAAATGCCGGGGGGACGGGGAAGAGGAGAGCTAGAGAGAGAGATGGAGAGTGACATCGGGGACAAGAGAGGAGTTACATCCACTCTCATGTATACAAACAGAAGCGCTGAGGCTCATGGGAGACGCGTACACACACACACACACACACACACACACACACACACAGACCCTTACTATACATGCACAGCCCTCTCTCAGCCATGCGTGTGATTTAGCGCAGAACGGCAGCGTATGTGAAGCTATACTCTCCTCTTCCTTCTAGCTGCCTCTCTCTCTCTCTCTCTCTCTCTCTCTCTCGCTCTCATTTCCTCTCCTCAGAGCTCTCGCTCTGTCGAGCATCCTCACCTCTCTAGCCTTCCTTAGTTCCTTCCTCATTTTATTCTTCTCTCGCTTCGTCTCACCCTCTCTCTCTCTCTCTCTCTCTCTCCCCTTGCTCTGTTGCTCTCTCTCTCTCTCTCTCTCTCTCTCTCTCTCTCTCTCTCTCTCCCCTCCTACTCACCCCTCAGACTGTGTGTGTGTTAAGTGTGCTTGTGTATGTGTTGGGTCTCTCATTCTGTTGCGACTCCAGGCAGAAGATGGTAAGTCCAATGCCTCTCTTTATGCCTATATCTTCTGTCTGTAAAATAGTGATTGTATAGTAGAAGAGAGAGTGTGTGTGTGTGTGTGTGTGTGTGTGTGTGTGTGTGTGTGTGTGTGTGTGTGTGTGCGCACGCACGCGGGAGAACGAGGTGTTCTTGTGAGCCTGTTTATAATGTACATGATTTGATTCTGTAGAAATGGCTGCGTGTGCATTGCAGGGAGTATATGTTGTGTGTGTACATACAGTATGTTGTTTGTGCGCTCGCCCGATTACACGTGTGTGTGTGTGTGTGTGTGTGTAAATGTGCTTTTGAGTTGAACAAGTGTTTCCGCGCGCGTGTGTGTGTTTGTGTGTGTCTTCAATTTATGTATGTATGAAGGTGTTGTTTACACATGTGTACAGTATAGTTAAGAGCAAAGGTGCAGTTGTGCATTTAACTCCCGACACTGTAAATGTAACCAAATGGACCCGTATATATACTACACTCGCAGAGTTAAATTACCATGGATGTTCTTATTGTGTGCTTGAAGAAGGGTGCACCTGTCGTCGGCCTCAAGGAGGCCGTACGTATACGTGCTGGAGTTTGTGGGGGGGGGGGGGGGGGGGGGGTGGAATGGGGGTGGCTGAGCAGGGGGAGACGTTGACTAAAAGCTCAAAGCACTGCAGGATGGGTGCTGAGCTACACACTGATACAGGAGGTACAAGTGCTTCACATGCAGGGCTGACAAGGATGAACACGGTCGGTTACATAAAGAGACACACAGAGAGGAGGAGGAGGAGGAAGAGGGGAGGGGTGGTGGTAGCGTAGCAGCCTCACAGGGCTCCACACAGTAAGTAAGCCTTTTAACCAGTCAGTCAGCCAGCCTGTTAACCGGTCAGTCAGTCAGCCTGCCAGCCAGGCACTCCTTGCTGGGGGGAAATGCATGGCCAAATTGGAGTTATGCTGCTGCTGAACCTGCCTGCTAACACTTGATGCTATATAATATTTTAAGAATGTATAGCTCTTTAGCTGATACTCTTCACCCAGATAAGAGTGAAGCAATAAGGTATAATACATACCATAGTATTATACTACCATCGGTGCATGTCTATTCACAGCTTTAGCCATAAAGTATTGTACAGTGAGTGATACATTTTCTGATGATGACGTTTTCCCATTGATGGCTTTATTTAAAACATTAACGAACATACCCAATGGTGTCTCACTATTGACAAAGCATCATTGCATGCTTGATAAGCATGTTAGTTCGCAAATCAATGAAAACTTTTTTCGGCTAGACTTATTTATTATTTTGATATGACAGCGTAACAATTTTAATGTGTGGGATTCCCAAGTAGGGATGGAAATTGAGAGCTAAAATTCTTAGCAAATTGGAATCATTGCCTCCTAACTATTGCGCTTATTGCGCTTATCAATTCCTTTTATGATTCCCGGCAACTTTTTCCGACAGTTGCAAAACAATGATGTCATGTGTCTATTCTGCTGGAAAGGAAAAGAGTAATGCAATTTATTTATTTATTAATAATTTATTATTTATATTTAAAAATATATATTAAATATTATTAAATGTGTTTATACAGTTGAAAACCGGTACACTTTGTCTACCCTGATAATGGATCAGGACCCAGTAAGTAATCCATAAAGAATGTGACCGAAGCAGAATCACTAATGGCATTGGTATACGTCAATAACTTCTTATAAATTCACATCCCTACTCTCTAGCAGGTTTCAAGTATACTGCAAGTACATTTTCTTAACCTAATGAAGTTAATGGCTTCCTCAAAACTGGAATATACCGCATTATGCTTTGGGAGATGATCATCAGTAACATCATGTACTGTGACTCATAGTCAACAAGAAAGGGGCGCACTGTGGCACACAAATCTCTGGAGGCATAGGCCAATAATACTTACTCTGCCTGGCGCAGTGTCGTAAAACAAAATGTAGTATGCAAGCTATAATATCGACAACTTCCAGTGTTTGTACACAGAAGTGAGTGTGATGTTTCCAAACAGATTAAAATATGCCCCCCCCCCCCCCCCCCCCCTGTCATTCTTTTGGCCGAGCCAGGTCATTTGAGGCTATGGGTTGCTGTTGCTGCTGGGAGGGACGCAATGGATATTTGCGCTCGTATGTCTAAATATGGCATTAAAACATTTTGAATTTCTATCGAATATCTTAGTTACAATGACATTGAGTTGACGTGTTGTTTTTAAGGCTAACTGTAGCTTAATCGAAATATCACATGAGTCCCGTGGTCACACGCCCCTGAGATGCTCCCGCAGCAAATGAGGAAGTGGCTGGTGCTCACTGGCACATTTTATTTTATTTGTAATTGGTGCATATCAAATATATATTGCCCCTCAAATGCCCCAGCCACTGCAGCATCTTTCATGTGACGCTTTCATGTGGCATTTTCCAATCACCTGCAAAGTATCTTGGGGAAAAAAGGGCCCGCCGTCTTCAACGATTGGGTTACAGTGAGTCCAGAACTCCAGATGGAAGTAGTTTGTGAAACGAGTGTGACGCAAGCTTCTTCAATCTGGCCGAGTCAGCTTAGTAAGAAGTATGAGGTCAGACAATAGATTAGATTAGAATTAATTCTGTCTTAAAACTAAAACAAACTCGAAACCACAAAGCACCGTCGCACGAGATGAGCGCAATCTTGACTGTGGGAATTGATGCTGAGATGCTGACGTCTTCTCTTTGTGCAGTCAATGGGAAAGATGACAGCTTTGAAGGGAAAATCAGTGTGGGCCTTCATGCATCTGTGGGGAAAGATTGCAGCACTGCAGTGTCATTTAACAGCATTTATTACAGTAATCGATCGTTTGTCTATGAAGCATGGAGAATGGACCTGCTCTGGCCATCTGGCTAAGTTACTAGCGACGCTGTTGCCATCTCTTATTATGCCCATTGATGTTGCGATGTTATCAATTCTTGTAGCATTTGAAGATGTCACCATCGCTGTCTGTAAAAAGAGCAGTTCTAACGCTGCCATGGAAAATGGTTCTTGCCAGCTAAATGATGGGTCCGGAAATATTACGCTGTCAACATCGGAGATGTCACAGTGCCTTAAGTTCCTGCTGAGGGTACCAAACGTGAAAGCATATTGTTGTAGAGTGCCACACACCAGAAGACAAACCACATCTATGGCCAAAAGCGGCTCTTACAGACTCTGCTTAATGGATTCCCATTCAGCATCCTGCCTTGTTTGGCTCATGGTCTCTATAGTCCATTTGGGTCAAATGCATTACGAGCTCTCTATCTCTCTCTCGTGTGTGTGTGTGTGTGTGTGTGTGTGTGTGTGTGTGTGTGTGTGTGTGTGTGTGTGTGTGCGTGTGTGCGTGTGTGCGTGTGCGCGTGTGTGTGTGTGCGCGCGTGCGTGCGAGTGTCTTTGAGTGTGTGCGTGCGTGCACGACAGTTGGCATGCATTATCTTATTTCTAGCATTAACCTGGAACCATGGAACCTTATTTATTTGTGAATGAACGTTATATTGACCAAACATATGGCTGAGTATGTTAATACATACTGCAGTGGTTGGAGGTGGTCTCCCTGCTCTTCTAGTGATGCAATTTAGACCCTGTGGTCAGGAAGGAAGGAGCACTAGTGGAGTGAAAGGTCGTATTGCCTGAAGCTCAAGTGGAAAATTGCCCAAGAGCGTGTTCTGTCTTGGCTCCGTAATGGAAATGCATTCTACCGTGCCGATTTGAATCCTGGGAACCTAATAAATCTTGCAGCTTTAAGCCAGGTGATGAGTAGATTGCAAAAGAGCATTGGCTAGAGAGAGAGAGAGAGACTTGGACAGAGCAAGAGGAAGCGAGATGGGCAGAGATGGAGACTGAGAGAATATGAGAGAGAGAGAGAGAGAGAGAGAGAGAGAGAGAGAGAGAGAGAAGAGAAAGACATTGGAGATGGAGAGATGGACCTCAATGAAGAGAAAGAGAGCGAGAGAGATTGGAGTATGAGCCTGTATATATGACCAGGGTTTCAACCGATGCCGCTGGCTTTGTGCCGCTGAAACGGGTGGGCGGCACAACACAGGCCTGCGCGTCACATCGGCTCATTGTGCCACGCTAATTCTCGCTCGCCTCCGCACCGGCAAGCTCACTCAATACCTCGTTAATCTTTAATGCAAGTGGACGCGGCGATACGGAGACGCTCAGGGAGGCGAGCCAACTGGGACGTGATGAATGGAAGGGATGGACGGCGTCAGAGGCCAGTGGGCTCTGCTGCGTAGCAATGCGCTGCATGTTGCGTGGCCCTTTCTTTCCCTCGGGGTGTCAGTTGGCTGGAGATGTCTGTCACGGGCCGTCTGCTTCTGCTGCTGAACTGGCCATGAAGCCTGGAGGCAGAGGCACTCATGCAACACTTTCTGGTCAGGGAGTTAAAGTCCCCCGCCCTCCTCCAGCCCATCATTTTGTAGCCAATTTAACCACTTGAACTTGGCTTCGATGCCATGAGAGCAAGTTTTACTTGGTTTGGTTGAAAGAAGTGTTGTAGCAACAATTCAAGATCACTTTTAGGACATGATTTTAGCTTTCTAGCTAAATCCGGCAAATATTCATGAAATCATACGTATTCATGTATTGATTGAAATGTTCATTACTAAAATGCACCGTCCTGGAAATAAATAAAGTAAAGACTGGTTATTTTAAATGACTAGAACGGTGCCCGGCTGTAGAGCACCGAGTCGGTAATGACCTGTTCCACCCATCTGTCTTCTGTGTCAGGCATGCCCAAATATGGAGTGTTGTGATGTCAGAACAGGCCACCTCCATATATGGACCCTGGGCACGGGCCCTGTCCAGAGCCCAGGCAGAGGCCTTTTGTGGCGGTCCGAGTCGAGACCCAGACCGCTGTGCAGTGAGACCTAGTCGAGACCGAGACCAGATATTATTATTTTTAGGTTTTTTTGTTACAGAAAACAATCTTGATCTGAACACTGCAATTATATTTTACTGACTTTGGAAAAGCTCAAAATTGGGTATGGATAATTAGGCTGGGCAGTTCTATTCAGCTTGGCCTAATGAGTATGAGCATTTCATATCCAAAGCTTGACCACAAGAGCAGGCAGGCAGAATATCTTCCAAATTGGCTGGTGTCAAATCAAATCAAATCAAACTTTATTTATATAGCACATTTCCAACAGCCAAAGGCCGACCAAAGTGCTGAACGAGGAAAAATACAACATGACATCGAAGGCAAGAAAAATAAAAACAATAACATACATTGACAAAGAGCAACAATAAAAATAGACAAGGGAACTCAAGTGCAATTCAAAGCAAGGGAGAACAGATGGGTTTTAAAAACACAGATCGACTGGGCAGATCTGATGGTGAAGGGCAGTGCGTTCCAGAGCCTGGGGCCCCTCAGCTGCAAAGGCACGGTCAGCCCTACTTCTCTTGCTGGTCGTAGGCTCGACCAGCAGCAGCTGGTCTGCAGACCGTAGAGCTCTGAGGGGGACATAGGGCACATAGGCTATGACTGCCTATGAATTCCACAGGCCTGGGTAGACAACCTGGCCTGGCGGGGATATGCAGACCCTGCTCACAGCAGCAGCAGCAGCAGCTGAACACAATTAACTTAAAGGGGTTTGCTCTCTGTTGCGCAACAAAAACAGCTTGAACTAGAAAAAGTGCCCTTCTGGGCACAGGTCTCCACCAGGATTTCTTCCTCAGCCTAGTGGGAATATGCGTGCACAGTTTCATCGCAATCGGACGCTGCGTTGAGGAGTTGTGGCGATTTGTACAGCACTCCTGTGAACTTTGGAAGCCAATCTTAACCAATCAGGATGGAGTGTGAGAAATCTGAAAGACCGGTTTCGTTGAATGGCTCTAGAGAGACTGTGTACCAATTTGCGTGATGTTTGGACAAAATCTGTAGGTGTACTGTGCAAAAACTTGTTTTGCACAAAGCGGCCTCCTGGTGGCGCTATAACAGGCCGTTCTGGAAAGTTTGGGGCAGAGGTTCATCGTTGGCA
>NC_139717.1:28875727-28895727 GCF_964188405.1 Protomyctophum parallelum
TTTTACCTGCTCCAACTCAGTATCTACTGAAATACTCAAAACACAAATATCAAATCAAAAGAGGGTGTAATTATTTATTCCAATTTACAGACTGAAATCCTCACGTCTAAGAAATTACTAACTTTTATTTGAAGATGTGGAATTATATATATTTTGTGTCCTCTTTCATGGCCGGATCACTATTTTCAGATTATTTAAAGTCATCACCCTTACTGGTGACATATGGCCAACGAAACAGGTGATTGGTGAAGGGGATCTCGGCTCAATCACTGGTTATGTCTGATTCATAAAGTACTTTCGCATCGTCTATAGCAGCACATACAGTTCTGTACAAAAAATAGCAGATCTACTACCTCCACAAAGCGTCACAGCTTGTCATTGTGCACTTGTAGATCCGCAGTTTTTGATGGACGACACCGCGACGCAACCAAGTATAAATCAGGCATCACCCTAACCACTCCTCCCGTCACATGCAAACTAACAACTTAAACTAACCATGCATACGGCAGGCCGCTCACATCAACTTAACCACTTAAACCATTCATTATTAGTCAAACAGACTGTTACTAAGTTGGTATACAACTCTACACCAAATCTAATCGCCTAAAATAGCTGATCTGCAAGCTCATATAGCGTGTCGCAACCAGAGATGTTTAGAGAGAAAGTGCCGTCATTGAGGGGGCAGAAAACAGCACTCGAGTGCTGGTCATGCAGCGTTGGAGAGGGCTGGAGTTTTAAATGCATTGTTTTCAACGAGGGCGGCGCACATATCAGCTATTTTAGGCATGTGTGTCAACATGACAGTATTGTGCAGTGACTAAAGTCTCTGTAATGTTTATGTTGTACCATACCAAACTAAAGTCGGTTGTCCAGTGCATTCTGACAACTTCCGGTCCAGGACTTTGTAACTATAGCCGTGTGAGCTTGTAATTCTGCTACTTCTGGCGAATAGGGGTTCAAGTGGTTAAATGATTATTTGCAATATCCATACTGGTTCTTTTTCCCAGTGACCTCTTTTTGTTGTTTTGTTACCATATTTATTTCTAATTTATTTTCATCTGTTTGCGAAATGTGTGTCAGGCCAGTAGTACTGGGTTAGAGCTGTGATGTGTATGCGTGTTGTCTCAAGGGGTTTTGTGTGTGTGTGTGTGTGTGTGCGTGTGTGTGCGTGTGCGCGCGCGTGTGTGTGCGTGAGTGTGAGTGTGAGTGTGTGCATGTGCGACTGCGCCCAATGCCCAGTGCTACTGTGTTCCAAATGTGCCTCTAAATGTTGTGTACAGATGTTCTGTTAAGACGCCATTGAAGTGCAAGTGTGAGTGCGTGCATAGGGGTGTGTGTGTGTGTGTGTGTGTGCGTGCGTGCGTGTGCATGTGCGTGTGCGTGCGCCTGCGTGCGTGCACTGCTGTGAAGGTGAGTGACTATCCTATGGCTTCCCCCAGGCCTCACGAAGAGAGTTCAGGGCTCACCTGGATGAGGTCATCACGCTCAAGTCAAGGTACTCTACCTTGGACCAGGTAAACATGCCAACCTTCTACATCTCTCCTCCGGCATGCAGGCCACCGGCCGCCCCACACCGCACGTACTGTACTGTACTGTACTGTACTGTACTGTACTGTACTGTACTGTACTGTACTGTACTGTACTGTACTGTACTGTACTGTACTGTACTGTACTGTACTGTACACAGCCAGAAAAGCAGCTACTGTAGGTTAACCTCTTAAACCAGTTGTTCCCAAACCTTTTCATGTCAAGGACCCCCAAATTGACACTAATTAGCCCGCGGACCTCCACTTGAAAAGATATGCCAGGGACATCCCATACGAGGAGATTTGTTTGGCTCTAGCAGTGATTCTCAACACGATTCATTTCAAGGACCCCCATTTAATGGCATTTCTATCTCTGGGTCCTAACGGGTCCATTTGGTTCCATTTGTATATACACTCTCAGAGTTACGGACCCATAAGGGTCCATTTGGTTTCAAACTATCAGCTATTAGCTGAGGACCTCCTGGAACTCCCTCAAGGACCTCTGGGGGTGCCCGGACCCCACTTTGGGAACCACTTTCTTAAACCAATTAAACCCCAGCATCGGTATTGTGGGGAAAGCTTTTACAGAAAATAGCCATTTATTGATACTACTACTACTACTATACTTAATGTAAGTTAACATTAATTTTACAATATAAATCGGGGGTCCCAGAGATAGAAATGACATTCAATGGACTAATAATAGACTATTATGCATGTCAAAATGGGGGTCCTTGAAATTAAACGGGTTGAGAATCACTGCTAGAGCCGTCAAAATCTTCTCTTTTGGGGGTCCCTCGCATATCTTTTTCAAATGGGGGTCTGCGGGCTCCTCAGTGTCAATTTGAGGGTCCTTGACATGAAAAAGTTTGGGAACCACTGACTTAGGTGACCGTATTCCCATGGGCCCTGTATTTGTATTGTAATGCCCATAAGAAAAAAAAATCATCCCAGCAATTTTACTCATAATGGACATGAAGCATCGACCGAAGGTGTAAAGAGTAACACAAGAAGCGCGAAACGAATCAAACAACTCAGACACTTAATTTCCGAGTAGGCGGGGTGGCTGCCCATCAAAAGAGGCTTTTGCGGCCCAGGCCGTGGCGTAACGGTCTGGGCACCGGACTGGTGATCCAGTCGCGGTGTGCCGCGGGTTCGACTCCCGGACCCGACACGGCCTTTACCGCATGTCATCTCCCCATCTCTCTCCCGTTTCCTGTCAGCCTACTATCTATCCCTTAAAAAATCAATAAAAGGCGTAAGCCGCAAAAAAAATATCTTAAAAAAAAAAAAGAGGCTTTTGCAGGTGAATCTTTTTTTACTTAACTACTTACTGAAAGGTGCATGATGTAATTTATCACGCAATGCTATCCCTGACAAGACCAGTTATCTGACTTCGATACAATATAAGTATCAGACTTTACACAACAGTTTATTTCATGGTGTGACTATGCCAACATCATTGACTTGTTTCTACAGTTAAATGATCAGTCGAATGGAGAGCTTATATTTGTTAGAAAACCACGGGTCACAAGTTGATCTAGTCATGTCTGAGTTGTTCCTGACGTTCACACCTTGACAGACACATAGATCAAATACTCTTCATGCTTTTTTCCGCTCTTCTTTCAAAATGTCATTTTTTAAATGTTTTGTTACATTATGGAGTCTCGCTGTCGGCTGACGTCAACTCAGAATCTCAGGAATGTGTTGACAGCAGGACGTGACGTATTCTAGCAGCGACATTTCTTTCAGACCCGGTCGTAGTTTTAAGACTTTTGCGGCAGAATTCATTCAATTTTCTCCAGAGAAACAGGCTGTATCAAATATGAATGAACAACATGCAGCCTTCCCCCTGCCGGGATGATTTGTTTAGTTCTTACATGAGATCCCCCTATGTGGATTACAATACAAAAAACATATACGCGAACCCGGGGAATAGCGCCCTCTAGTGGCATTGACTTCAGACTTCAGTGGTCTATTTGCTACACATGCGATTCCCAACCTTGGGACAATACACATGGTCAATGGACAATTGCACATGGTTCTCCAAATCATTGGCAACCCATAACATAATATAACGTTAATAATACAAATTAATGGAAATATATTCACGGTAGGACTATTACATTTTTTCTTTTAAACCTTGAAATATGTGTTATACTTGTAAATAGAAACTTCAGCTATGCTAAGATGGTTCTTTTGATCCAAGCCGATCAAAATCTGATTTGATTGTTGCTGATCTATAGAAAAGGTTGGGAACCACTGGGCTGCACAAAATATTTTCACCGGAAATATTAGTTGATCCACAAGCTCACTAATATGCATCGCAATGATGAACGTGGTGCACAGAGAGCTTGTAGATCAGCCATGTTCAGCGTATGTTCTCCCCAAGGTAGGGATGCAAGGGTTCAAGTATGGGTTAAAAAGGCGGCCTGCGGCCCACTGCATGAGGCCTCATGTTCTCGGGCACCCCATCCCCAACTGTAGCACACGAGCTAGCTAGCCAGCTAAATGGTGTGCAGAGAAAAGTCTTGGTTTATCAGCTTTGAAGTCCACGAAGACAACACATCATTTTTACATTTACACTACAGTATACATTTATATATAGTATACGTTACTGTATAATGGTGAGTAAAGGCTTTCTGGGAAATAGAAGATTTAGCATATAGGACGGCATACGATGTCTTAGCCGGCAGTAGTGATAGCACTTGTTTCATGCGCACACACGCACGCACGCACACACACACACACACACACACACACACACGGACACACACACACACAAACATGTCGCAAACTGCACATTCCCTGCACATTAACTGATTTACTGTATACTTAGTTGCACACACGGGCAAATTGCAGAGCTACAAGCTTGTGAGCTTGTAGATCACACATTTCCAGTGTGCGTCACCTGTACGCAACTACGTGTAACTCAGGCTTTATTATTGTACACGGGGAGGTGTGTGTTAGGGGTAGAAGCGTGGCGGTGATACACTTGGGCCCTGTAGATTGGCAGATATACTTCACCGGTTCATGCACATTAAGACGCTACTGTGTGATTTCCTGAGCTATCATAATGGAGGCGAGCCTTGGGGTCCTCTGCCACTCAGTCGTCCAGACACTTGCCCGTGTGTATCACTGCCTTTTGTGGTCAGCAGCATTCCTCTCCATTGCTCCTCTCTCTCTCTCTCTCTCTCTCTCTCTCTCTCTCTGGATATCCACCTCTGCACATATGCTCCGTCATTCATCTCGAATCCGGTCATGTCATGTCATACGTTTGCTTGGGGCTGCTGCCGAGGAGTCTTGTTGAGTTACTGCATTTCTCTGTGTGTGTGTGTGTGTGTGTTTGTGTGTGTTTGTGTGCGTGTGTGCGTGCGCCCGCCCAGTGGAGCAGCAGGTGTAATAACCTGGGGAGACCACCTATAGAGCAGAGACGTAACTCTCAAAGCCTCTTTCTCTCTCACTGACTAACTTTCTTTCTCTCTCTCTGAGTCTCTGTCTCCCGCCCCCCCACTCCCCACCCATGCACCCCTGAGGCTCTAGCTTTGCAGTCCCATAGTGTCACTAGCATTTGGTCCTGTCCTTTACCACTCTTATCATTCCAGGATTTTGCCTCCTCTCTCTCTCTCTCTCTCTCTCTCTCTCTCTCTCTCTCTCTCCCTCTCCCTCCCCCCGTGGGGCAGGGTGTGAGGAACAGGCCTTTTCCTTTTTAATGCTGGACAGATAAATCTCCCTCTGCATATTGTGTCTGACAGCAGCTTCTTGTTCTTTGCGCTGAGCTCAGCAGTGAGGTGCTTGTATCCCATGATTCCCAGTAGCGGTCTCTCGTGCTCTGAACTGCTTATTATCCTCATTGATTTCCCCCGCCGTGCTGGGACTGCACATCCCAACCCCGCGGGCCCCGCTGTCCTCGCTATACGCCGCTATATGCTGCTAAAACTTTCTCCATGTCATGTTAGCTTTGGCTCAAATTTCTAATTTCATCAAGATTGTTTTGAGAATAGCCGATGTATAGAGGCTATTTGCTGGGGACTCAGGACACCGTAACCCATTTTGGGCGGGTACCCCTTTTGGTGTTTTAAACATTATGTTATAATTTAGCTATTGAAAAATAGCAGATCTACAAGCTCGTAGCGCGCCATGGCGCGCTATGAGCTTGTAGATCTGCTATGTAAAAAGCTTGTAAAAAGCTTGTAAAAAACATAGCTTTTTCAGAAAACTGTCAGGATATAGAAGACATTTTTAGAATCTGATCTCAGGTCAAAATGGGTGAACCCTGTCCCCACTTTCAGACCCAGTGGGTTATTTAGCCTCATTGATTTTCCCCCTCGCAGGGACTGCATGCACATTCACCCCAAAATTAACCGGAAGCTAAATCTGCTCAAGCCAATGTGGCTACCGAAGCCACATTATAGCCACAGTCATCCGAAGCGTTAATATTGTAACCGCGAGATAGCGCCGATTTAGTAATGACATCCTGGTTTGGATCAAAGACATCGTTGGGAGAAAAGGATTCAGAGAAAAAAAGCGTTTTAAGACTGCGGTTATAATGGCAGTGGACGAGGGGGAATCATTCATCAACGTTACCTACAGCGACCAAGCGCCATATAAGGCTCGCCAGCTTTGAAGTGCTGAGCCCTACTGGTGAGAGCTGAGAATGCAGGCGGGCCCGTGCATTTAGAGTGAGGAAACCCTGTGCAGCTGGGGTTTAACATTAAGCACATTTTGGGCACCAAATAGAAAATAATGCAGAAGTAGAGCGTTCTTCCGGGTGCTTCAAAACGCCACTGAGCAACTTCCATTGAAATGAATAGTGGGGGGCGGGGCAGTCGACCCTCTATGCGTTGTAACTCTATGATAGCGACTGGGGTTGAGTACTTTGTCCACTGCTTGTTGATTTAACAATACAACTGACATCAAATGTGCATTTACAGGTTGGCTACCAATAGAAAAATGTTTTGGTGTATCTGTGTCTGTGTCTAATCAGGGGTCTTCAACGTTTTTTTAAGGCCAAGGACCCTTAGTTGAGAACTTGAGATATAGAGATAAAGCAGAAGTGGCAAAATATATTATTCAAGATTAAAAAGGATTTTCTTTCTTTCTTTCTTTTTTTCAATAGCAGATGTTCAAGCTTGTAATTGTGATGCTGTGTCAAGAAATGTATCTGAGGCCCATTCTAGGGCTACGCGCCTACAGAGTGGGAAATACTCGTACTTGCCCCTCAAATTAGAATATAATTTACAACATAATACAAAGATCCAAAGTAAATGGGAATTATTTTCAAAGTAATTCCAACTTTTTTTGTAATTAGAACTGTGTAATTATACCCCAGCAGCACCCCATGCCTTTTCCTAATCGCACACAATCCCAAAAACAATTACTGTCATTGGTTTGGATGGTTGTAATTGCATATCGCCTCTGCAGAGCACGCACCCGAGATAGAAGTTGTGGTGTGTGTGCGTGTGTGTGTGTGTGTGTGTGTGTGTGTGTGACTGTGTGTGTGACTGTGTGTGTGACTGCGTGTGTGTGCGCGTGCGCGGCAGGCCATTCTTTCGTGTGTGTTTGCGTGCGTCACATTCACATCACTCATTTGGGCTCCATTTATTCTCCCAGTCGTTCCACAGAGGCGGGGATTAGAGTGGAAGTGTAGAGTAGAAGCGTGAGAGCTTTGCTGAAGTGTTTGGGCGGTCTGCTTCCAGCCTTCCCTCCTGTGTCCAACACCCTTTCTGCTACTGCTCTCTCTCTCTCTCTCTCTCTCTCTCTCTCTCTCTCTCTCTCTCCCTCTCTGCTGTACTTAAACCTGAGTCATAGTTACATGTGGGTATTGTGCCCCGACAATTGCAGATCTACAAGCTCACAAACCGTTGCACTGTGAGCTTGTAGGTCGCCTGGTGCGCAACACAGACGTGCAAAGTATGAATCCTGCCTTATAGAGCTCATATCACCACATACAAATACAAACTTTTCTTGGAAATGGCATAATTTCTCACTAAGTTGTCTTGCTGTTTGTTTGTTTGTTTTCTTGTCTTAGTGAGATTCAGTTTTTTTTCTTCAAAACATGTCTTGTCACTTTACAGCGAATTCAAAGTTGTGTATATAACTGTGTTAAACCCCGCCTGTAGGCGCCAATTAAGCAACATGTCAAAATGGCTACAGTTTGTGTACAAATGAAACCAGGTTAGGAGCAGGAACTCGGTTGATTATTTTTAAGCGATTCTTCGCTTGCAGGTTTGCAATACTGGCTAGCCAGATTGTGTTTTATTTATGGGTGTTTTGCTTGTTAATCCCTCCCCACGTCCACCACCACCACTGTGATGTGTCCCATTTTTCTTTTTTAGTCAACGTCCTTATACAAACCCTGTCAAACAGACGCACCTGTTCTGTAACAAAACAAAACAATCAACATTGTCGTCAGAGCTGTAGTTCGTTAGCCTCCATTCCTGCTTTCAGTGTTGATCTGTGTCTTATATATTTAGCTCCCCTCTTTACCTGTCCCCCTCTTCTGACTCTCTCTCTATGTCTGTCTCCCTGCTCCGTCCTCCCTCCGCTAGAGCTGTCTGTCTGTCTGTCTGTCTGTCTGTCTGTTCCGTGTCTCTCTCTCTCTCTCTCTCTCTCTCTCTCTCTCTCTCTCTCTCTCTCTCTCTCTCTGTCTGTCTGTGGTGTTGTGGTCTGACCGGTTGACAGATGCACTGATGCCTGTGATTCGATGCTTTATCTCCATTTAGCTCCAGTGTAGGTTGGAGGGGCTTAAAGATGATCGCAGGAGCCATAGGACCTTCAGCTCTCGAGTAACTATTCCCCCCCATCTCTCTCTCTCTCTCTCTCTCTGTCTCTCTCTCATCCACCCAACCCCACGTTCTGAGGAGCACTGTCCTCCGCGTGTAACCCCGCCCCGTCGATTTGTGTGTGGAGCCTGTCTAGCTCTCTCTCTCTCTCACTCATTATCTCTCTCTCCCCTGTCCTATAGCCTGTCCTCTATCTTGTTTCTCATTCGCCCTTGTTTCTGTCCATCACTCTGGTTAACTCATTTTTCTTTTGTCTGGTCTCCCCCCCTCTCTCTCTCAAAGGTGGTCTTTCCTCAAGGTCATCTTCTCATGTTGTCTTACACAGAGACACACACACACACACACACACACACACACACACACACACACACACACACACGCACACACGCACACACACACACACACACACACACACACACACACACACACACACTCACACTCACACTCACACTCACACTCTCTCTCTCCCCTCTGTCTGTTTGCCCTTCCATTTGTCTTTCTATACCGTACCTGTTCCTCCATCTCTCTGTCTTTCTGGTAACATGCTGTGCTTCAAGTAGCTGTGTGTGTGTGTGTGTGTGTGTGTGTGTGTGTGTGTGTCATGGTGTGAAGTACAGTAGATGCCATTGGGCCAGCTGTAGTAGACGTAATGTTTCTTTGAATCTTTTCTCTTTATTCGTCCGTCCTTCTTTCTTTCATGTTCTCAGCTTCGTAGCTTTAGTTGGAGTTTTGTCTGGTCCGTGCGTCCTGCTTTAGTTTTTTTATTTGATTTTGTTCTTACTGGGCTGTGGGACCACTCGTCATGCCGTGTCTCACCCTCCACCTTCACACACTCTCTCGCTCTAACGTCACTTTCTGTCTCTCTCCAAACAAGCTCTCACTCCACTCCATAACCATCCCACCCTATATCCCACCCATCATCCACCCACACCTCCATCTCCCACACCAGTGGCTGTTGTGGTGCCCAGCGGTGGTAGCTCTGACGGATGGTCAGGGGAGAGGAGGGGAGGATGAGCAGGGGATTGGGAGGGTAGAGGGAGAGAGGGAGAGAGAGAGAGAGAGAGAGAGAGAGAGACGTTCTTTAATGTGTGCATTGGTTTCTTCATGCGCTATACACGCCACCCCTCCCCCCCCTCCCTCCACCTCCACCTCGCCAGAGTCCCTGACCGTGGGTTGTCACTGGGGTCGAGCGAGGGGAAGGAGAGGCAGCACAGACAGACAGACACCCAAGAAAGAAGGACAGCCAATGTAGACTGGCTGAGAGTCGCATTGTTCAATCACGCACAAGTAGGCAGGTGGTGAGATGTACGGACAGATAGATCGGCAGACATTGAAAGAGATAAGCAGTCAACCCGCTTAGGGAGATATGCAGATATCATGGCAGGGGAGAACAAGCAGGGGAGACAAAATTTACAGCTTAACACCGAGAAAAGATAAAGGGGCAGACAGCTAGAGAGATGGATACTGTAGATAGAACACCAGGCAAGACAAACTGACTGACAATTAGGCCAATTATTTCACTGACCTATTGTGTTCAGACTAGAGAATTTCAATAGCCTGCATGAGTTTTTGCTCCTGCACGTTCAACTGTTTAGCTTCATTTACAGATTTCCCCTATGATTTTCTGTTCAAGATACAAAATATAAGTTAAGGGCTGCTAAGAGAAAGAACTGTACACCATTTAAATCCATAAGGATCACACCTTAGTCAGCGATCTTGACGGTAAATCAAATCACAGCTATCCTGGACGTTCCAAACGTTCTCTTTGTAACCAATGCCCTGGGAAAATTACATGAATACTATCAGAGAAACAGTGATTAACTTGTTGACCCACTGTCCATAAGATCGTGGCAGGATGTTGAGATTGGTTTCATACGTCTCCTAGCAGTAGAACATTGAAAACTGCCCCCCCCTCCCCCATAAAAACTTTTGACCGATTCTCACAAAGATGAAACTCTAGTCTTACAGTATGTTTCTTTTTTGGGGGGATCTGACCAACTCTGCTCTCCTCCCCACTTAGCCGTAGCTCACCATTACAGTCCGCTAATCCCCAGAGCAGCTAACCACGCAGCATCAGCGATTTCTCCCAGAAATTGTACTGCACCACATCTGAACAGCCGCTGCCTGCACTTACCACTCTGCCACACTTACATGTCAACCACATTTGATGTCACACTGTAGTTACTAGTCCACACATCTGTTATGATCTTGTTAATTTCTATGGTATGAATGTCACCTGTACATCGTCGCTGTCGGGCAGAAACGTTTTGTGTGGGTTTTTTTTGGTAAATTAACGCCGTACTTGTTCATACTACAGCATCACACAAAAGCATTAAAAGTATCAAGATCCACAATTACGCTCGAAACACACCATTTTGAGTTTGTAGATATATTTTGTCGTTAAAGTAACAGTTTTGGACATGTGAGGTTTCCACCCGACAGAGACGATGATGTTGATGCCTTTGTCCCGAACCCATAACTAAAGCCTGCTTTATACTTGTTGCTTTCCGGTGTGTCACGCACCACAAACGTAGCGACATCTACAACAAGCTCACGATGCGATCGCAGCAGCGTGGTGAGATTGAGGATTGGCTATCTCTGGTGCGTGACACTATTGACACGATGCCAAGTATCAAGCAGGCTTATAAGCCCTCGGAAACAGCATCCCTGTAACAACTGTCGGGCGATCATAGCTACACCTGTTATTATAGCTATGCCCGTTAGAGTATCATGGCCAGAGAGACCATTACGATCTCCTTTAGAGGTAACCCGATGGCTCACCCCAAAACACACTCGTCCCCATTTGTTCAGCGGACCGCTCGCCCCCACGCCCCAGCAGTTCTTTTATTCATTTAGCTGAGGTTACCTTAGGAATGAGGTTAGGGTAAGGCATCGTTTTAATGAGGTTAAGTTTAGGAATAAAGTTGGGGTAAGACATCGTTTTACTGAGGTTACGTTTAGGAATACGGTTAGGTTTAGGCATAGTTTTACTGAGATGACATGATTTAGGAATAAGGTTACTGTAGGTTACCATTTAGATAGTTTTACTGATGTTACGTTTAGGAATAAGGTTGGGTTTAGCCATAGTTTTGCTGAGGTTACCTTAGGAATGAGGTTAGGGTAAGGCATCGTTTTAGTGAGGTTAAGTTTAGGAATAAAGTTGGGGTAAGGCATCGTTTTACTGTGGTTACGTTTAGGAATACGGTTAGGTTTAGGCATAGTTTTACTGAGATTACATGATTTAGGAATAAGGTTACTGTAGGTTACCATTTAGATAGTTTTACTGATGTTACGTTTAGGAAGGTTGGGTTTAGCCATAGTTTCGCTGAGGTTACGTTTAGGGATAAGGTTACGTTTAACCATAGTTTTACTGAGGCTATGTTTAGGAATAAGTTTTTGTTTGACCATAGTTTTACTGATGCTACGTTTAGGAATAAGGTTAGGTTTAGCTATAGTTTTGCTGAAGTTGTACGTTTAGGAATAAGGTTAGGCTTACCTTTAGGAATACCTGGTGGTCGCCGGATTCGGCCCGGGGCGAGCGTGTTTTGGGACATTCTTGCATTCCCTTCAAACATTGGCGCTAATGCTGCGGACACAGGAGACGAGGCCGTCTCTGCGGCAGGACAAAGTGCACAGCGCAGTGTGACAGGGACTCTTCTGACTGTGGTGAACACATCTCATCTCTCGAGCATGTCGGAAAAAAAGAACAGTCCCGGCTTATCTCAAACTTCCCCTGTCTCTCTCTCTCTCTCTCTCTCTCTCTCTCCCCACCTTTCACTTCACTCTCTCTATATATCTCTTTATCTCTCCCGCTCCTGTGGTCTCTCACTCTCTCCGCTCAATCGCTCTCTCTGTCTCCAGGTGCAGTCGCGGTGCAGCAGTAAAGAAAATATCCTTAGATCAAGTGAGTAACATCATCGCACCTCCGTGAAAGCGACCTATTATTGTTTGTTGCCACACGTGTTACATGAATAATTTCTTTGTCTGTATAGTATACGTTGCAAAGTATTTATATTCATTTGTAGAGCACAGATACAGCACCAGTCCAAGCAATATTACTCAATTCTGTGTGTGTGTGTGTGTGTGTGTGTGTGTGTGTGTGTGTGTGTGTGTGTGTGTGTGTGTGTGTGTGTGTGTGTGTGTGTGATGTCACGCCTGCAGCTGTTAAGCTTTATGATAAGCATAGGAATGTGCTGTGGAAGCATAAGAATATGTTTAAAAGGGAGATAAATTGGGTCAAGGCAAATTCAAAGCACTGTGCCTATTCTTTGCTGTGAGGCAGAGAGAGAGAGTCAGAGAGAGAGAGAGTCAGAGAGAGAGAGAAAGAGCGTCAGAGATGGAGAGAACAGAGAGAGCAGATTACACATAAACACGTTGCATTACATACTGTTTTAATGTTGGAATTATTAGAGTGATATTATTGGAAAATCATGCTGCCATCACCCAACTCAGTTCAACAAGCCTCTACAAACAAACAGGGATGTTTTAGTCCACACAGCAGGACATCTGCTGAGATGTGTTGTGTGTTTCTTTGAGTTTGCCAGATCAGTCATTGGGTGTGCACAATACAGTATGTATTATGTACAGGATTATGTCTTGGTGACATGTGTATTTTGTTTGGTTCTTTTATATTTTAATGTATAGTTCTGTCCGATGATTACAAATGTGAGAGAGAGAGAGAGAGAGAGAGACCATCAATAAACATAAAAGTATACCGTATACATACACAGACCGGTGTGATGCTGCATGCCTGCCTGCCTGACGACTAACACTGCTCAGCAGAAGTTATCATCGTAACCTTTATTTAAATTTTCGTAAGTACAATTGAGGGGCGGGCCCTCATTTTCAATATAGCCGAATACAGAACACAAATCAACAATATACAAATCAGCATTTTGCAACAGCACTCGTAAATATATGAATCAGAAAACATATAAAATCCCAAAACAAAAGAACTATAAGAGATAGACAGAGAATTAATTTAAACAATTACAATGTTGAGCAAAAGTGCTGGAAATCATTTCCCTGAATTGTCCCAGGGAAGGCAGTGATTTTTAAGGACTTCTGAAGCTCATTCCAATCAAAAGGAGCACTAACAGAGCACTATCGTCACTGTCGGCCAGAAACGTCTTATCTCCATATTTTAATGTTTTTTTGTGTTTTTTTTCAGTAAATTAACGCTCTGCTCATACTAACAAAGTAGCAGATTCACAAGCTTGAAACAGCACGGAGCAATTTGCATAATGTGGATCTGCTACTTTTGCTATTTTTGATGATAATTAGTCTTCTATTGAGCTGAGCGGTTACACAGGTCACAGGTGGTTTATTGCCCTTGATTGCCCACAAAAAAGATGACAATCGCCCCGTCAACATGAAGTAATTTTTAATCCCCCATGGATTACAGTTCTGCTTGCAGTGAGAGCAAAATGAGGGAGAAACAGATCACAGCCATGTTCAAACAGTTTCCGGTGCTTTTTCATTTGAAAGATGAGAAAAATATATGCGTAAATATCGTCACTGTTGGGTAGAAAGTTACACCATATCTCCAAGTTTCAAATTTGTATGTTTTTTTTTGTTTGTTAATTAAGCCCTACTTCATCATACAAGATAGCCTTAGATCAAGACTATCGTAGATTTATTTTATCGATTTTTACATTCTTATATCTACGAAAGTCTTATAGCGACCACCTCCCAGTGCGTCCTGCGCTTTCACCAGTAAAGCCCATATTTCTCTGTACAGCTTTCACCGAAATTGCCCAATGAGGAATGCAGGGAACTTCCGTCAGAATCTGACACAGATGCAATTAAAAAACATATCCATTGAAAAAAGAATCACACCCACGTGTGAAGTGAGTGGTGGAACTCTGTGTAGGGGTCCCCGGGGGTGCCGGCCTGAGTTGCTGTGTGGGGGAATTAGCAGACAACACTCTCTCTCTCACAAGTAAGAGTGTGGTATTCTCCCGCCCTCTCTGTCTCTCACATGCACACACGCTCCACATTGTAATTAGCAGGCAACAGTGCGACACTCTCTCTCTCTCTCTGTTTCTAGCTCAACAGCGCCACTTTTACACCTATTGGTACCCTAAACAGACAGACATACCTTGAAGTGGTTGCATCACTTAAATATGGACGAATACATTGTTTCCACCAGACAGCAATAATATATTGCAACATGATTTAAAAATATATAATTTGAATCAAAAAACATTTGGCCTCAGGTCTAATGTGTTTAAGGGGGCTTAAGACTAGTGAATGAATGAATGAATGAATTCATACATCTTCAGGTTCATACTTAGTGTGTTCAAATCTTCCAGTCAAGCTATGACCTGCACAGTGTATGTTTTTTTTCTTCTTGACTGGCCACCCTGACGCTGTAGGTTAACGGCAACCTGTCTGTCCCTCCCCCCCAGGTCACAGTGCGGTGGACATCACCAAGGTGGCCAGGAGACACCGCATGTCCCCCTTCCCCCTCACCTCCATGGACAAGGCCTTCATCACTGTGCTGGAGATGACCGCCGTCCTGGGCACCGAAATCATCAACTACAGAGGTGAGACGACGAGGCTGTGGTGTGCGGCTTGGGGGTGCGGCCACGGCGTGACCAAGTATAGTAGTAATATTAGAAGTTCATTGTGAGGACAATTTCCTGGTCCTCAAAAGAGAAATGCTTGTTTTATGGTTAACAAAAATGTGAGGAGTTATAGGCTTAAAATTAGGGAGAAATAGAGCACCGAAGTCTGACGTCAATATCGGTAGGGCGCCAAGTCCACAGGTTCATGTACTTTTTATTTGCTTTGTAATCCCAATAGGGGAATTTTAGATCGCCTCCTGTGTTCAGGCCGTTTAGATATGAAGAATCAACTGACTGAGAGAAAACACCAATGTTACTGCTGTTGAATTATTAAAGATTTTCACTAGAAACAGACTGTATCAAATATGACTGACTGGCGGTGGTAAACGATACAGAAACACCTCCCTGACAATATCGCAGAGACACCATAACCCTTGTTTACTTTTGGACCACAATTATTTCATGAGACGATTTTAAGATGACCCCATGTTATTCTCCATAGAGGAAGAACTTCCATGAACCAGGTGGGATGAGCGAGTGATGTCAGGACTTCGCTCTATTCAGGCTGGTGTTATAGGATGACTTTAGTTAGGGACACGCTGTGGCACGTTGTGCAGTCGTAGATTGGCTATGTTGGCTGCACAACACCAGAACACAACTAATTATAATTGAGGCTTTAGGGTTAAAAATGTGATGGTGTGTGTGTGTGTGTGTGTGTGTGTGTTTGTGTGCGCGTGTGCGTGTACATGTGTACGTGTGCGTGTGCGCCTTTGGGGTGGGGGGAGGGGTCTCGAATACAATTTTGGTCCATAATCACCCAATCATTGTCTCTCCAAACTTTGACAGAAAGAAAGTGCGAGCGAGTGAGTAAGCAATTTCCTTAAGGAAATGAGGCATCGTCCTACATTAACCCTGGTGTCTCGTCCGTGTTTCCTTTGCTAACAATGAGTGGCATGGTGAAGAATCCTATCATGCATTTATAAATGCACGGCTTGGAAGACACAATGACTATTAGAGTGTCCTAGTGATTTACAGCAGTGGTGCCAGGGGGTCCCCAATACAAGTAACATGTTAACCATTCTGTGTAATTTGCACACAACAAAATGCCTATACACAGAATACCCAAAGTAAAGTGGTTGTTCTCGAACAGTTTGGAATAAATGCATGGGCATGGTCTCATTTGGAAGGTAACACTTTGAAAGTACAAGTTTACAAATTATTATCAAACGATCGTTTTTTTTTTTTTTAAGAATGGAAATCAATCATAATGATTAACATCATGTGATATGCTTTGAAATGGCTTTCGTTATATTTTGTGAAGCACAGAAGTCTGGACAAAAGTTTACATTGTGGTATTGCTAGTTAATTCAATAAATCATTCCACCACTGCAAAGACATTAAGGGATGGGGGAGGGATGGTAGGTGCTTCTCAAAGTGAGGTCCAGGAACCCTCAGCCAGGGTTCCTGGAGTTGAGGGAGTTTGAAAATGGACCCTTACAGGTCTATAACTATAACTCCCAGAATTATGATGGTCCTTGAAATGTAAAGGCCTGAGAACCACTGCATTACACCATTGTGACTCCAGACCAATCCAACCTAGTTTTTGTCCCCACCTAGTGTCCTCAAGTGGTAATTTTTTCTCCATAGTGTGTAATTCATGGTGTAACAGGTAAGGGTGTGTGGAGGTGGAGGTGTGGCATCTTCCAGTTTGAGGTCGCAACAATGAGCATGTTAAGTCCACATGACTTTAACCCTGGGGGGGTAATAGGGCTTAATAAGTGGTTAAACTATGTGTACACGTTTCTAATGCAAGACACTACTGCCTCTGAAACTCAGGACACGCACGCACGCACACGCACGCACACACACACACACACACACACACACACACACACACACACACACACACACACACACACACACACACACACACACACACACACACACACACACACACACACACACACACACACACACACACACACACACACACACACACACACACACACACACACACACACACACACACACACACACACACAACAAGCAGCAATGTGTAACTTGTTAGAATCATCCTAACCTTCATTCCCTAACTCCGAATCTCAATCATAACTTGAACACTAGTCTCGCGCAGCCCTGCCAATCGGATGTCTGCACTAGTGTTTCCACTGACCAATCATCTGGATCATTAATTTACATTTACATTCATTGTGACATGACAGACCTACACCCCCCAGAATAGACCCCCAGCCCTCCTACAGTACATTGGTTCTGTAATGCAGTTGCCGCCCACCTCTAGCCTGCATAGAATTAGAATGTTGCTAACCTTATCAGTAAGAAGAGATCTCTGAAAGTCTGTTATGTGCAATCTGGGGGGAAAAAGAAGAAGAAGGAAACAAATCCCTTCCAATTTTCAGCCACGGAGCTCTGAATCTGTCTTTAGAGATTAGCCTATGTGAGACTACTTGAACCCTTATACCCTTAACCTTAACCTCTAATTACAAGCAATAAAATAGCCTCTTCTAGTAATAAAAACTCACCAGATTTGCTTCACACAAAATACACGTGTCTATATTCATATACCTTCCATGATAAGGCAACCTCAGACATCCTGCCACCTCTCCCAGCCCCGGAGGCAGTGTCAGGGACTAGACATCCATCCATAGCGGACACAGCCATTCACTAGTAGGAATAAACACGCCATTGGGGAGGTTTAAGGAATTTATTGACAGTGAAGAAATGGAGGGATGAAGGAGGGATGAATGAATGCGGATGTGTAGGTTCCGGGGGGGGTCGCCGACCCTGGAGTCTTTGGGGAGGAGGTCGAATGGCACTCGTCGTGTGGCGTTCGTCATAAGGCGTTCGTCTTACGGTGCGCATGGACGATATCCCCCGCAGGAACCTGATAAGGAGAGGAGAGAGTTTTGTTTTAATCGTTTGATCCACTTTTGGCGAGGTGGATGTAGTAGCTCCTTTGGGGGGAGCAGGGAGAGGAGCTGCAATGGAGGTGAAGGGGTGGGGGTGGGTTGCGAGAAGCCTGTAGGGAGGCGGCTGGTGTGCGACGCAGCGAGGCAGGCGAAGCATGGAGGATTCTGGGTGGTACTGGGCAGGTATAAATGGGGGCAGGTAGATTGACGTGGAGGGCGGAGAGTGGCATTAAGGGCAGGGCCAATGCGCGTTTCTCCTCCTCCTGAACATCAGTTGTTCCAACTCCATTTCACTAGTAGGAATAAACACGCCATTGGGGAGGTTTAAGGTTTATTGACAGTGAAGAAATGGAGGGATGAAGGAGGGATGAATGAATGCGGATGTGTAGGTTCCGGGGGGGGTCGCCGACCCTGGAGTCTTTGGGGAGGAGGTCGAATGGCACTCGTCGTGTGGCGTTCGTCATAAGGCGTTCGTCTTACGGTGCGCATGGACGATATCCCCAAAAAGGACAAACGGGCCGCAACTACTTATTGAGGGAAGCAGGGAGGTTCGTACGGGTGGAACTGGTAGGCTTGGGAGGCCCATCTGCCAAGCAGGTGGGCGGCGAGGTCTTGGGGGGCCTCGGCTGGCAGCGGTGGATGCTGCGCCGATGTGGGGGGAGTGCTGTGGAAGTTGTTACTAGGGGAGGTGGAGAGCGTGGCGAGGTCTAGGGAAGGGAGAGTTGTAGGGGTGGAGCGAGGTTGCCGTGGCTACTGAGGGTGACTAGAGGAGGCAGAGAGCGTGGCTAGGTCTAGGGAAAGGAGAGTTGTAGGGGTGGAGCGAGGTGGCCGTGGTTACTGAAAGTGACTAGAGGAGGCAGAGCGTGGCTAGGTCTAGGGAAGGGAGAGTTGTAAGGGCGGAGGAGCGAGGTGGCCGTGGCTAGTGAAATTGACTGGAGGAGGTTGGAGAGCGTGGCGAGGTCTAGGGAAGGGAGAGTTGTGAGGGCGGAGGAGCGAGGTGGCCGTGGCTAGTGAAATTGACTGGAGGAGGTTGGAGAGCGTGGCGAGGTCTAGGGAAGGGAGAGTTGTGAGGGCGGAGGAGCGAGGTGGCTGTGGCTAGTGAGGGCCGAGGAGGGTGGAAGGCCGCTACGGAGAGGTGTCGAGGGGAAGTTCCGGGGGAGAAAGGTGACTTGGGCATACACATCACATGTCGCAAGGTCTTAACGCTTAAAACCGAATAATTTTCATTGTATTTATACTCTGAATCTATACACGTGACAAAATAATCTGAACCTGTGCCTGAACCTAAACCTGAACCTGAAATTGAGGGTCTGGGGCAGGATACGGGTCTGAGAGAGGAACCCGTGTCTGTGCGTAGTTTGTTATTCTAGGTCCCCAAAAAAAACAAAAACAAGCAAGGTCTAGAACTGGGGGTGGGAGTGGGTCGGGAGGAAGGTGGATCGAGCGTGGGGGAAGTGGTCTAGCTGGATCTCCTGGGGCAGGCACTCTCGGAGCGGCCCTGGTCTGGCCGTGGAGAGAGGGAGGGGGGGACGGGGAGGGTACGAGGAAGGGAGAGAGGGGAGTGAGGCGGCGGGCAGCGGATCATCTGTAAATGACAAAAGACAAATATTGCAAATATGGACTAATAACAAGGCACATTTGTCCTAGCACGGTGACCAAAACATTTGACGTGGAATATTGCGGAAATGGACTGATAACAAGGCACATTTGTCCTGGCACGGTGACCAAACATTTGACATGGAATATTACGAATATGGACTATTATGAAAAGGGATACCACGGTGGCGAGGTGGCTGGGAGGGGATGGGGGGACGGGAGAGGGGGGATAGGAGAGAGGGAGGGGGGATAGGAGAGAGGGAGGGGGGATAGGAGAGGGGGGATAGGAGAGAGGGAGGGGACGGGGGGGGTAGGAGGGGCGGAGGGGAGTTGGGCGGGAAGACCGCTGGGGTTGCTGTGGAGAGAGAAAAATTGGGAGGAGGGGGGGAGAGGGTAGGAGGGGTCGGAAAGGACGCTGGGGGGTGGCAGCGTGGAGTGAACGCTGGGGAGATCCAGCGTAGGGTGGTAGGTGGCCAGGAGGGGAGGGTAGGCGGGTGAGGCCTGTGGGAAGGCAAGAGAGGCCGAGGGAAAGGTGGGCAGAGCCTGGGGAGGGGGGCCGGGAGGGGAGGGTAGGCGGGTGAGGCCTGTGGGAAGGCA